>NC_133775.1:108979492-108981125 GCF_003597395.2 Chelonoidis abingdonii | reverse complement strand
CTGCCATTTGGTTACCACGGTACTAGGGATTTGTTTAGTCTGGGGCTAACATACCTGTTCCTCAGTACTTTACTGTAGCCATCTGGCCTTGCCCCATCACACCAGTTAGGCACATGACCGGCCATTTTCTTCAGGGGGTGGATACATTGTTTAGAGAACAGGGAGTGGCCATGCAGTCAGAAAGGCCGTGAGGCTTGGGGATAGTAGTTATGGACAGATGTTCCTTTGGAGGCACAACAATTATCTCATTATCTGCCATGATCTCCATTCTAGGCTCCTCCATTGGTGTGTTTATATTCTCTGCATAAGGGAAGATATGGCTGGAGTCAGTGGATCACACCAGAGGGGGTATAATCTTTTGTAAGCCTTGAACATGGCAGGTGACTTAGACATAAAGAGCAATCCTCCTATATGTCAAGCCCTTATGACACATGGGGTTATTGCCAGCACCAAAAGGGGCACTGTGTTATTCTTATTTAGGATATTTGATGGGGAAATCTATGGCGTAACAATATTTACAAGGCTGCATTTCGTTGAGGATCAGTGATTCTACATCCTAAAACCAGCCCTTCCACCCTGCACAAGTAAGCAGATTGCTCCCAGAGTATTGTCTATAAAGACAAAACCCAGCACCACAGCAGTAACACTTTTATTCTCTATTTCCCAGTGTCTATCTGCAATGAAGTTACATACCACTAAAAGCAAAGCTACACGCAGTTTTTCCAGCTACTGGAAAGAAATGTATTTTGTGCTGAATTCACTTTAAAAGTTTATGATATTTATACTAACTTTAACATTGTTCCGCATCATACGATCTTTCTACTTTTAATATGTGCAATCATAAACTGACTTCCTTATTCCCAGGTACTAAGTTCCCTTTAAAGATGTTGATTTTAGGAGGCCAGGAGGAAGGCAACCCCAACATAAAAGGATACATTTGTGGGTGAGGAGATCAGTGGAGACTTCATAAATAATTCCATCTGGGAATCCAGCTAAGCTGTGATAAGTGGTTACTCTTTTATACGAGAACAAATTCCAAGGTCCTTTACTCAGTTTTAACACAGGCAAACACCCCATGAGAGCTTAAGGTAGCTGCCTGAATAAAGGATTAATAAAAAATGAGGAAGAGCCACTAGATTTGAGCCTTCGTCTGTGAGAAAGGCTCACATG
Source organism: Chelonoidis abingdonii (assembly GCF_003597395.2). Taxonomy (NCBI): domain Eukaryota; kingdom Metazoa; phylum Chordata; order Testudines; family Testudinidae; genus Chelonoidis; species Chelonoidis abingdonii. The sequence continues at coordinate 108,979,955 of NC_133775.1, read as the reverse complement.
AATCCCAGCTGCTGCCTGCATGCACCAGCTTAGTTTCAAGTGTGCTTCACATTCTGCAGAATGCTTCAAATGCCACTTGAACCCTTTCAGTGTGTTGCTCCCCAACCCCCACCTGCCAATCCATTTGTTGGCTCAACAGTTTGCACATAAGCTTAGCATCAGTGGCTTGGTGTGTTAAATCTTCAGTGCTTCTTGGGGCTTTTTTGTGTGGCTTGAACTTGCATCCAATATTAGATAGTTACACTAAGGCCTGGTCTACACTACGCTTTTAAATCGATTTAAAGAGCGTTAAATCGATTTAACGCTGTACGCGTCCACACTACAACGCCCTTTATATCGATATAAAGGGCTCTTTAAATCGATTTCTGTACTCCACCCCAACGAGAGGAGTAGCGCTAAATTCGATATTAACATATCGAATTACGGTTAGTGTGGATGGAAATCGACGTTATTGGCCTCCGGG
>NC_133775.1:108891802-108977795 GCF_003597395.2 Chelonoidis abingdonii | reverse complement strand
GCACAACGCCGAATTACTGTGCCTAGTGTGGCCGCATGAAATCGAATTTATAATATCAGTTTTATAAAACCGATTTTAGCTAATTCGATATTATCCTGTAGTGTAGACGTGGCCTAAGTAAGGGTTTTATGGAGGATACAAGGGAATCAAGAGATATTAAAGTCAACAGAATTACACCAGGATTAATTTGTTCTGCAGATGTGAAATGGTGGATGTTCTATTCTAGTCTTGTTCTTACAGAGTATCTGAGTGCCTTCCAGTAGCGTACTAAGCCATGTGACTCACACCTCTCAGGTATCATCTTTTGCCTTTTTTGAAAGCCAAATGTGTATATTATGTCAACTTATCACTAAGCCCATGCAAAGTTCTTGGTCCTAGATTCTCAACCTGGGGATCAGAACTACTGCAGGTGGGTTCGCAACATCCTTCTCTTTCTTTATAGCTATATGGGAGTGGAGTCCCAACGCTCTTTAGGAGGAGGCCATGACATAGGAAAAATTGAAAACCATTGTCCTAGGTGTATTGCAGTGTCCACACAGGGCCGGGGTAGGCAACCTATGGCACATGTGCCGAAGGCAGCACGTGAGCTGATTTTCAGAGGCACCGACACTGCCCAGGTCCTGGCCACCGGTCCGGGGGGGCTCTGCACTTTAATTTAATTTTAAATGAAGCTTCTTAAACATTTTAAAAACCTTATTTACTTTACATACAACAATAGTTTAGTTGTATACGATAGACTTATAGAAATAAACCTTCTAAAAATGTTAAAATGTGTGACTGGCATGCAAAACCTTAAATTAGAGTGAATAAATGAAGACGCGGCACACCACTTCTGAAAGGCTGCCAACCCCTGACATAGGGTATGTCTACATTTAAAAAAAAAAACAACCTGTGGCAGCGACTTCGGCTTGCACTTCAGGGATAAAATTAGTCTTGCAGATGGTGGGGATCAGGCTGGAACCTGGGCTCTGATACCCATCCCCTTGCTGGGTTTCAGAGCCCAAGTTCCAGCCTGAGCCTGAACGTCTACACTGCTGTTTTTAGCCTCATAGCACGAGACAGAATCCGTAGACCCAGCCTTGCGTCTTTTTTTGCAGACGTAACCACAAAATGCGTGAACATGGCCTTATATCTGTTGAGTCCAGAGTGAAAGATACACCCACAATCTCTTCCCAACCCTGAAACAACACTTCCCCAGCCAAGTGTTCATCCATCTGCTTCACTCAACCCAGCTAGTCATCCACCACCCATCTCAAGAAAAGATGGAGAAAAGTTCATGATATTCATAACAAATTCCTAGTTTCAGGACATTAACATTTGCTACAGCAAAGGACTATATGTTACTGTAGAAAATAATGGAGCTGGCTGGGAAATTATTTTTTCCCCATGAAAAATTTCTGTTTTGCCAAAACAACATTTAAAAAAAATATATGGAAAGTTTTCAACCAGCTCTAGAACATAATGTTGATGGTTGTTGAGGTCTCATTTCCCCAGAATATGCCATGCAGTCAGGGAGGCCATGTGACATAATAAATAATCCACTGAATTGGGTTCTATCCCTGGCTTTGTTGCTGGATGACCTTGGGAAAGTCACTGTGCCTCAGTTTCCCTATTGGTAAATTAGGGATAATGATACTGACCTCATTTGTAGAACACTGAGATCTACTGATGAAAAGTGCTATATAAGAGCTAGCTATTATCATACTCAGAAGCCTTAACCATCCCCACAGATCACTCCCTTGCCTTTCTGTTGAAGTCCCTTCACTAGCAACAGGTGCCAGCTATTGTTTGACCATTCTGCTCCCCTATGTCTATTTGGAATTGCAGTCTGGAGGTCCAATGGCCAAAATGCAAGAATGACATTGTATATTATCATGCAGGACCTCTCTGTGGATCCTTCTTGGGAGTAAGGGATCACACCAAATCTCTAGGAGAGTTCCTCCTTTCCCTTGGTACCACCAGCATCCTAGCCCCTATCTGATTCCTGCAGAACCATATGGTTGGCCTGCTTTGTTCCACCAGAGGTTCTAAAACCAGGACATAGGTGGCTTACTGCAGCTTGCAGAGTGCTCTTGAAAAAGCCAGCTTGCTGAGGGAACCGTAGCAAGTGTCCCTGGGAATAGTGTCTCATATTTAACCTCCTCTCCATCAGGTCAATGTAAGCCTATGTACAGTGGGCCTTTCATTTGTCTTCCTCAGCAAGGTACCATATGCACCTCATCCCCCACTTAAGTTAAAAGATTGATGGCTAAACTGCTTAACTCTGGTGTTTTTAATTAATTAGGTCTATGCCACAGAAGGTTTAATACAGTAGTTTAATTTAGACTTTGCTCAATGCATGATGTAAAATCCAGATTTATTACTATTTTTTATCATTTTTTATTGTTATATGACTCAGCCACTCATATAAAAAGACTAGTGAATGTTACAGACGTTAAAAAGTGATTCCCTGTAGGTACTATAAAGTATAGGGTCTATCATATGACAGTGTTGTCTTTATTGCTGAGTTTTGGTGCACTGTTCAGGCACCCATTGAAATATATCATCTAGAAGGGACTCTTTATTTTATAAAATAGTAGGGTAGCTATTCTCTTTAAGTAACGTTCTATAGTGCTATTGTATCTTACCACTGTGTATGTTGTCTATACATCTTTAAGAACCTCCTTAGCAAAAGAAGATAACTTTATCCTTAAAAGAAGATGCTGCAACATTTTGTTGGTAGTTCCAGGGCTGGCTCTTGGTTTTTTGCCACCCCAAGGGAAAAAAAGGGGGAGCAGAGTGCCGCCACCAAAGCAAAAAAAAATAAAAAAGCCGCACTGCCACCACCGAAACAAAGGTGCCGCCCCAAAGGGCCGGAATGCCACCCCTTGAGAAGTGCCATCCCAAGCACATGCTTGGGACACTGGTGGCTAGAGCCAGCCCTGGGTAGTTCTTTTGTAAAAGTCCCACAGAGCTGTAATCCTGGTGAAATCCATCACTATTCTCTGTTAACGACCAATTTGTTCGTCAACAGCTGTTGTTATTAACAGAAGAAGGCACCTGGTTTATAACAGCAATACTTAATCATGGGGTGGGGTGGGGGTGGTGGCAATGCTAAATGTTGCCATGTGGGAATGGAATTCTTCATAGTGGAGTCAGATATCTACTGCATGGAATTTTTTTTCTGTAACATTTTTTCGACATTCTGGTTGTATTTTGTAGTCTCCCAAATTAAAGCAGCTTTCAAGGGAGCGTCTGAGAAATGAATCTGTATTTTTCAAGAAATAAAGTATGTCCTTCTGGGTAACATTAGTTACATTATGTCCTGTAAATCTGCTATATGCACTTTAAACATATTAAAGATTGTGAGGTGCTCAGAAACTGTGGCAATCAAGGCCAGATATAGATAGATAATCTGTGATCCTGGCAATGACAGTCTAACTTCAGTATCAGGCAAAATGGTAGAAACTATAGTCAAGGACAGAATTATCAGATATATAGATAAACATCATTTGTTCGGGAAGAGTCAGCACGGCTTTAGTTGAGGGAAGTCATGCATGACCAAGCTCTTACAACTCTTTGAGGGGAGGTCAACAAGCATGAGGACTACGGTGATCCGGTGGATATAGTGTACTTGGACTTTCAGGAAGCCTTTCACAAGGTCCCACCTCAAAAACTCCTAAGCAAAGTAAGCACTCACGAGATAAGATGGAAGGTCTTCTCATGGATCAGTAAATGGTTAAAAGGAAGGAAACAAAGGGTAGATCTGTACTGGGACAATGCTCTTCAACATATTCATAAATGACCTGGAAAGGGGGGTAAACAGTGAGGTGGCAAAGTTTGCAGATGATAAAAAATTACTCAAAATAGTTAAGTCCAAAGCTGATGACAAAGAATTACAAAGAGATCTCCTAAAACGGGGTGACTGGGCAACAAAATGGCAGATGAAATTCAATATTGATAAATGCAAAGTAATGGACATTGGAAAACAAAATCCCAAATATACATACAAAATGGTGGGATCTAAATTGGCTGTTACCACGCAGGAAAGAGATCTTGGAGTCATCTTAGATAGTTCTCTAAAAATGTCTGCTCAATTTGCAGCAGCAGTCAAAAAAGCTAGCAGAATATTAGGAACCATTGGAAAAGAGATAGATAAGAAGGCAGTAAATATAATGCCATTATAGAAACCCATGGTACGCCCACACATTGAATACTGTGTGCAGTTCTGGTCAACTAATCTGAAAAAACATACACTGGGATTGGAAAAAGTACAGAGAAGAACAACAAAAATAATTCAGGTTATGAAACAACTGCCAAATTAAGAGAGATTAAAAAGACCAGGACTGTTCATCTTAGAAAAAGGACAAATAAATGGGGGGTTATGATAAGGGTCTATAAATCATGACTGGTGTGGAGAAAGTAAATAAGGAAGTGTTACTTACCCCTTCACATAACACAAGAACCAGGGATCATCCAATGAAATTAATAGACAGCTGGTTTAAAACATACATAAGGGAGTACTTCGTACAACATACAGTCAACCTGTGAACTCATTGCCAGGGATGTTGGGAAGGCCAAAAGTATAATTGGGTTCAAAATACAATTAGATAAGTCCTTAGAGGACAGGTCCATATATGGCTATTAACCAAGATGATCAGGGGTGCAATCCCATGTTCTGGGTGTCCTTAAACCTCTGACTGCCAGAAGCTGGGACTGGACAACAGGACATGGATCGCTCAATAATTGTCCTGTTCTGTTCATTCTCTCTGAAGCATCTGGCGCCGGCCACTCTTGGAAGATACGATACTTAGCTAGATGGAGCATTGGCCTGACCCAGTACTGCCATTCTCATGTTCGTACATAATGTGAAAAAGCCAATATTTTCAAAAGTGACAAATGATTTGTGGTTTCTCAAGTTTTGGTTGCCCAATTTGGTGCACCTTAAAGGGGCCTGATTTTCAGAGGATGGGTGCTCAACATTTTCTGAAAATTAGCCCCTTTGAAGTGTCTCAAGCCTGGCACCCAAAATGACTAGTCACTCTTAAAAATCTTTTGGCCTAAAGAATCCAGCAGATTCAGTACATTTTAGAAGAAATGTGTATAGGGACACTACCCACCCAAACCTTTCCCATGAGTGACAGAGCTGCAAAGTTGTGTATGCTTTGGAGAATCTGTTTTCTCTTGCCTCAGAGACAGAATAAAATAAAGATGGGAGCAAGCAGTGGAAAAGTCCCATAAAGCACCTTATCACCATTCCTTTGTCACATCTAATCAGGGCTTCAGAATATAAGTCTCCCAGAACGTTGTGAATGAAGAAGCAAAGTTAAAAAATTATCTAAACATGAGCCATTACTTCAAAGTGCAGACCCAGATCCAAGTCTGATGCTGTTGTTCCAATCCAGGATTTCAATTCAGCCTTTACAATTGTTATTCATTTAGCTCTACACATTAGTAGCCCTCCAGATGCACACAAAATCCAAAACACAAGCAGCAAACTCACCTCAAAACAAAAAACTCTTCTCGCTGAGGTACTTGGCCCCCATTACAGTAATACCCAAATGCCTCACAATCTTTAGGGTGTTTATCCTCGCAGCACCCTTATGACAAAGGGAAGTGGCAATATCCTGGTTTTACAGGAAGGAAAAGTGTCTTACCCAAGGTCACACAAGCAGGCTTTGGTGGAACAGAAGATTAAATCCCAGTCTCCCAAGTCCAAAGCTTGTTCCCTCACCACCAGACTACCCTTCCTCCTATAACACCCCTCTAATACCAACCAACCCCTGCTGGAGATCATCTGGAAAAACAGACGGGTCCCTGAATTTCACCAAATCTGGGCTCTTGTGCACTAAGGGAGAAGTGAAAGCAAAAACATTCTCAAAAATGCCCTGCCCCTACTTCCCCCTGCCTTCTGTCGTAGCAGGGTGGTATGAGAGAAAAGGGTCAGCTGCAAATTTCAGAGCCAGATCCAAACTCTCCCATAGTTTGGGGGCACTGAGATCTGGAGCTTTGGTTCAAGCCGATTACTTCTAAATATGTATTTCCTAAACATCAGAAAAGGCCATTTAACCTCTCTCCTACCATTGCATTGCTTTCAATTGTTTCTAATAGTGTTAATTCAAAACAAGACTCCATGGCACTTTTCATGTAAATACATTCCAAGGCATTTTGCAATAGAGGCACAATCAATTAGGGTGACCAGATGTCCCAATTTTATAGGGACGGTCCTGATATTTGGGGCTTTTTCTTATATAGGCTCCTATTACCCCCCACCCCCGTCCCAATTTTTCACACTTGCTATCTGGTCACCCTACAATCAATACATATGCAGATAAGAAGTCTTTTAGAGGGAAGAATAAGTTTTGGTTAAAAAGTAAGATTTCCGTTTAGATTAAAACCAGTGTATTAACTCAGCTTTACAGATCTCCAGCCTCAAATGAATTGTGCATAATAACTAAAAGCTTGTGTTCCAAAGATGTTAAGCCTGTTGAGGTTTTGTTTGTTTTGGAATGGCTGATAAAACAGCTTTAGGTGATGATAAACAGTGACTAGGCCCATGCAGAGGGAGAGAGCTGCTCAGATAAATACTCAAGCCCCAAACCATACACTGTTTTGTAAGTCATCAGCGTCCTTTTGGAATCAATTTGACATGCAACTGGCAACTAATGGAACTCCCTCATATATACTAAGCCCACTTTTGGCATGTCAGATTCAAGCCACCGCCTTGTCCACCTATCAGAACCAGGGCAAAAAAAATTTTTCCCAGGAAGCTCATAAAGCAAAGTATAACAGCACCTTCCAGTTAAAGGTCGCAAAACTATTTGGATAGCAATCTCTGCATTACTTGGTGATCTAATGGCCAAAGGCTGCCTGTGTTTCTTGAATGGTGAAAAGAACTGATGAAGTGTGCAAAAACCACAGTGGGGCCTGAGGGGGTGGACTGTTAACTGTAAGGTTGTTTCTTCAGACTGCAGTTATAAGTGTTAGATGTATATTCTAGGTTGCTGCAGGGCAGCCCAATGAGTTGATTTAAGATGGCCAATGAGTCCTCCATACCAAGCTCTCTCTGCTTAGTTGTTCGTTCTTTCTTTTCTCTTTCCTTTAATCTGTAATAACAGCCTTGCAGACTTAAAGTACAGCTTTGATCTTTGTCTATGGACAATTAAAACTATCACATTTTTAACACAACAGAAGAAAACTCACTGTAAAGGACTCCATTGGGATTATACCCATAAGGTGTGGCAGTGGGAAACAACACACCCAGTTCTTATCTCATTCACACGAGTGTAAATCAGGAGCAATTCCACCAAAGTCCATGGAGCTGCATGGTGTAAAATCAGAATAAGGCTCAACTGATCCAAATTAAAGGTCCCACATTGAAACCCAGCAATCAAATACAAAATAAATCAATTAATTGAGATACCAGAAAGAGCAGCTAAGTACTCTGCATATACTACTGAAACCAGGTGTTTGGTAGCATTGTGGGGTCAGTGCACTCGTTTTTCAGCTCTGGAAGCCTGGGTTCAAACCTGCTGAAGTTAAAAGTGGAAATAACTTTTAGTTATAAGTGGCTCATTAGAGTCCATAGCTGGCATTTGCTCCTGTCATGCAGAAGCAGAGAGGTAAACAGAGAAGTAGCTTACCTGTCTAACACAGGCTTAGCTGTTATAACTGGCCAGGGGAGCTGCAGTTGTGCACAAAGGAGGAGCAATATGCCAGCTTGTGGGAACTGGAATAAAGGTGGCTTGGTGAAGAAGGTGCAGAGAATTGGAGCTCTGAAAAAATGGGTAGGAATGGTGTAAACACTTGATCCCAGCCAGGCTCTTTTGTTGTTCATTAGAAAACAAAGAGTTAAGAATATGAGTGGAGCAGAAAATCTTATGGCCGATCGGAGATCAATGTTCTGATACTACATGAGAAGCAGCGGTCCATTATCAGAGCTTTGGTGTGTTTTCTTGCATCTGCCTATGCTACATGTGGTTGGAGCTAGTACTGCAAGCTGCAAACAGAGCCTGAACCCACAAGAAGAAAGGGGCAAAAGAAAGAGGCCGTCGCATTTTTATCCATTTTTATTCTAATCTTAAAGTGAAAACAATGCGGTGGCTACTGACAAGCAATAGTTTTTTTTTTTCTGAAACACTGATGAGAAATAGGAAATTTGAGACAAGGTGAAAATTAAGAGGAATTATTTGATGGAAAGGATGGTTTCTTCAGCAGGGCACGATCACTGCTCTTTATAACCAGAGAGATAGAAGCGATAACATGACCAACACCAATCAGACCATTTATAATGGCCAGAAGAAATAGAGTCAAGGCCTCCAGATACTACAAAGAAGCCAAGTAGGTTAAGGAGAAAGATGACAAAAAGTTGCATACCAGTGCGAAATAATTCCTTTCCCATAATAATAGACCCACAGCTGACCTTGAAATTTCCAAAAGGTGCCCTTGTATTGAGGGCTTAAAACAGGAGAGACAGTAGAAACAGCAGAGGGCCTCTGATCTCTAAGAACTTCACTCACTCACTGAACTTTTGAGCTGTCGATTCCAATAAACTTGGCTGTAGATGAACCAGAACTTTAAAAAAATAAAGGGAAAACTATTCATGGTTTGAAAAAGAATTGTGGGTTTTTTTCCCTTTGTTGTTCCATCTGATTTCTAAAAAATATAATATCCTCATCGAGTAAAAAGCAAAATAGATGGAAGAGGAAAAGCGGTAAGAATAATATTACAATGGAACCACAAGCAACAGAAGATGAAATTTTAAAGACTCCAAACCCAAAGAGAAAAATCAAGCTAAGAGCCTGTCCTTTAAAGCAAGTGGGGCTGAGACGTGCTGAGGGAAATTAAGCAATTCCCTAAACGAGCTACTATCTGGTTTTACAATAGGTTGGTAATGATTAGCAATCAACATATAAAGTATAAATCTCCTTCTACTGGCCAAAGGTTTGAGTTATCTATGACAGAAAAACACTAAAATTGAGCATTCCAGCAAGGTGTCCCCAGAGGATGGCCAAGGCTGATACTCTATTGGCTCTAGGGAAGTAAGAGAAAGAATGTCTGTCTATTAAATATTGAACAGTGAGAAAGGAAGGACCTGAAAGGTGAACAACAATTCACAGCAGCCTCCGCCTCTGCCACACAAATGCACTCTTGCAAGATTTAGACAAAGAGGCATTATTACTGTTAAACCCAGCTGTGAAAAATGATCCAATAGTTCATCCATGATCAAATCATCATTAAAAACATGTTTTCTGCAAAGTTGACATACAGCGAGGTGGTGTTTAAAGCAGCAAGTTAAGGCTCCCTCCCTGCATCTTTGTGAATTGGAAGCATGTTAGTGTGACGGTAATTAAACATGAGATTGGAACCCCCTGAGTCACAGTAAACCCCGTATGGAATGACTGGTGACAGTGCTAATGCAGCCAGTTAAAAAAGTCCTGGCCACTGAACTGGAATGGAAATAGTGTAATAAGTTCAAATGTCTATTCCGTAGACAATAGATTTGTCTTGGACTACATTTGAGCTGGGTGTCGTTTATCCTTTCAGGAGGACCAGCACAAGACTTATGTACCCACCAGTTATGCCACGTTAATATTTCCATAGCTTCCTGAGTATCTTCCCACTCTTCTCAGGAATTCTTTAGGTAGTTTATCATCTACAATGAATGCAGAAAAGGGCTATGGCATTTTAACTTGGTACCACCTTGCTTCTACTCCCAGTGGTTCTGTACCTGCTCTGCACATTGTACAATGACCTCTCTGATGTGCCAGAGATTTACATGCATAATTCCCTGAAAAAGCAGAGGATAATAGGTTCCTTTCAGTCCCATAAATAGAAAGAATGTTGATCATCCCAGAGGCAGATGCGTGGATGAAATAAGATAGCATATTCTACAGCTGATAATGCTTCCTTGACTTAGCTGTCTGAAAATCATTACCTATTTCTGTAACAATTATTGATCAAAAACGTGCGTGCTTCTCTTACTGGCTCTTGCAAAATAAAGATTTGGCCAGATATGATCTGAAGTGACATGTCTACCAAAATAGTGAAGTGCTACAAGAAGGCGAAGAAAAATACCCACTCAAACGATCCTGCTTAAAACATAATAAACACTGTATGGCACAAAGTTTATAAGCTGCTTGTGTTTTCACTCCAAGATTAATTCTAAGGGAAGGACCAGAATTGTTTAGCCATTTCAAAGCATGGAATTGAACAGACATCCTGAGACAAAGCCAGGGTCTGAACTCAAATACATTGGAATTAATTCAGTATCTTCAATGGAGTTACACCAGATTTGCATTTCTTTTCTGACTGCAAATTTGATCCATAGAATTCAGGACTTTCTTCACTTTTGTTATGTAATATGTTCTTTTAAGGAATGCTACTGTTACTGGGATCAATTGTGCACCCACTAATGTCAGTGGGAGTATTGCCATTGACTTCAGCGAACAAAGGCTTAGAGTCATTATCATCATTTTACTGATGCTCAGGTTGATGAGCTTTTTGACACAGAATTTAGATCCAGAAGTAGATTCTGAAGAAGAAAAATAAAAAAGAGAGAAAAGTAACCAAAGTCAGGGGTTGTTCAGATTAGAGCCTCTGGCTCAGCCTGGGCTTTGATTATACATTATATAGCAACATAAATGTATATTGCTCAACCAGGACCTCTGAAGACCCATATTACAGCATAAGGGCCCGAGCCTGCTTCCACTGGAGTCAACGGCAAAACTCTCACTGATTTCAGTGGTGCAAGATCAAACCCAAAAGGTGCTGAGCATCCTCTGTCTCCTTTTAAAGTCAATAGGAGCTCAGCAGCTTGTAGGATTGCAAAGACAGAGAATCCAGTCCAACTCCCACTAAAGTGAATAGAAAGACTCTCATTTGATTAAGGCCGAGAGAGAACAAAACTGAAACTAAACAGATTAGCCATTAGAAGTCATAGAGCAGTTGGGTTTTTAGTAGCCCCATGATTGTCCCAGGATTTGGGATTCATTGATAACAGGGATGAGTTTAGTTAATATATTTGTTGTTAGGCAAATGATTCACATTAAACCATAGCCATTCAGTAGCAAACATCATTAGTCCAAATTGTCATTCGTCTTTCTGAGCTTCTCTTTCTCAGACAATCCAGCTTGTATCTTGCACGGATGTGCTTTTAAATCACCATTTTTTTTAGTTGTTTCCTGAAATTGTTGATCTATACTGTGCACTAAAATTAGGCCTCAAAAATGCTTATTAAAAATTTATACAGCTTATGACAGCCTCTTTCAGAAACATAACCCCTAACTAATTCATGTTCACTTACCCTGCAGTTTTCTATTTATAATACTTTACCATTTCTGTGTATTTGTATTATAAATTATTCAATGACATCAAGGTTTTTATTTTGATGAGAGAATGTTTGATGAATTTGACAGAGTAATTACTTTAGATCCTGTTCTGGATTGCTATGAAAATATTTAATTTTATTTACTCCAATAAATAATTAAAATGTAAAGAGTAGCAGGCATATTTGCATTGCCCTATAGCTTTTCCCTTCTGTTTGCTTCTTCCTAATTAAAATAGCAATGTTTGTATGTGTACTGTTTAAAAAAAATAAATTACCAATTTGGGAGGAGGGGGTTTTCAGAAGCCCAAGTAATGGCAGAAGGAGATTGTAGGAACAGAATAATCTTATATTTGAAAAAAATAGTAAAATCACTCTTAATTAGAAAGTTACTGACCCCACAATGTTTAGAGGGGAAGGAGTGGTGAATATTAGGATTGAGTCTTGTCTGTATATTTTAGGTGAGTGCAGATTCCTCTATTTATTGTTTTAAAGCTGCATAAGGTCTATTTGATTAGAAAAAGCGGCATTTTTAGAATACTAGTGCCCTGATTCAGCAAAGGCATTAGCCTTGTGCTTAACTTTAAGCATATGAATAGTTCCATTGTCTTTGATGGCCCTTAAGCATACCATAGATTCATAGAAAATTAGGGTTGGAAGAGACCTCAGGAGATCAATGCTCAAAGTTAAGCATGTGCTTAAGTACTTAGCTGATGAGGGCCTAAATTCTTTGCTAGATCAAGGCCTAGAATGACAGACAGCAATTTGCTATGCAATGGACCATTTTCTTTCTTTGTGAACCCTTAGTCATGGTTATCTGTGACTGATTCTGAAAAAACATTCTCTTTGTCCTATTGAGAGAGACCTGAGTTAGCAAGAGTCACTGTGCATTCCACATTGTAATCCTCTGTTTTCTTCCCAAGGCCAAAGTCATCTCTTAGTCAAACATGCAAGAACACTCACTTCAGTGGAGCAAAATTATGCATGCTCTTTAGGAAAACAACCCCCACCCCCACCCCAACTTATTTATTTTAAAGATCACGAATAACCACGTAATAACGCTCTAAATACATGGAAGCTATACAGCATGCATGTGCATGTCACTAATCTGTTATTACATGGTAATTAACTCATTAGCTCTTTTAATCTGGAACTTGGTCATTACTGCGAGGTTCAATGGTAATGGGGGTGTGACTAACCCAGCGAGCTGGCAGTATAGCTGGTCAGACATTTACAGCCATAAATGGCTTCTTGTGGGGCTGGACATTTCCACAAGAAATGTTGATTTTTCATTAATTTCGGGGAAGCGGTGGTGGTGTTTCAATTAAAATGCAAAAAAAAAGTCAAACAATGAAAACACTGATTTTTATCTAACTTGTTTACAGAGGGGCACAAAAATCCCGACGCACTCTAGTTGACAAGGAGAGAGTGACCCTTTGTTCTTCCTGGTCACAGGGGTGAGATGGTAAAAGTCAGTAAGTTGTGAACAAAAGTCAGTGCCCTCTGTTGGCAAGTCACTGCCCTATATCTGAAATGAGGTGGTGATCTCAGTCCAGTTCCCAGTGGAGAGCTATTATTGTGATGATGATTAGGTATTATTTTTAGTAGCGTGGTGTCTAGGAGCCCTAGTCATGGCCCAGGACCCAAGGGTGCTAGGAGCTGTACAAATGCAGAACAAAAGGATGGTTCTGGTCCCAAAGGAACTTATTACCTGAGTAGAAGACAAGAAACAACAGATGGGACAGATAGAGTACAAGGAAACAAAAAACACTAACAGAGTTGAGCCAATAGAATTTGACTCTTCACAAAGTTATGAAATAGGGGTTCACTAGACAAGGCTAGACACCCTTAAGGCAAAGGGCAAAGACTATGAGACCCAATGTTATTCGTAGTCACTCCAGTATTTGCAGTTGGTCTAACTAAGAGGAGGTTTGCTCCCCAAATGCCATTCAGCTAAAGACATATTTCACAGACACAGCAGCACATGAGGAATTTTGTAATTCAGAGCACAGGACATAACAACTCATATCACAAGGCATGCTCCCAAGAACTCAGGGTGTTGTACTGCACCCCAGGAACTGAATCACAGTTCTCCTATTGATTGGCTGCTCCATCTGTCAATTACAGCGCCTGCGTACATAGAATGTGATTTTATGCCAGGGTCCAATGTGCCTGAAAGTTGCAGACAGTAATAAATACTCATCGCTGGTATCCGATTGGATTCCATGTCAGCGGTCTAATCCAAAAGCAAGCACTAATGACACTACCTTACGCTGGATGCAAAACCAAGCAATATGCAAGCTGCCATATTTCTATGGCAATGCCTCTGAGCTCAAGTAACAATGAGTAACGCATTGTGCCACTGGGTGTTGTAAACACTCTGCTGGCTCGGTGTGTACTGTGCACAATTCGTCTAAACTGAGAACTAAAATCTTGCACCTGACTGTTCCGTTCATTATCAAACCTAAATGAAGCCTAAATGACAGAAACCAAATGAAGAGCATAAACTGGACGTGACAGGTGCTCAAAACCTAACACTTAGTTGTCATGGAAGTCTGTGAAGGTTGCAGACAGTGTACGGCAGAGGCAACTCAGCGCAAACTGAACTCTGCAAAGAGACAGGGACAGAAGAGAGATAATCAGCACTAAGCATTTTCTCGGTTAAAATCCTAGACTTGGCTTGACCACAATCCCAAATGGAGCTTGACTTCAAGACAAAAGACAGTTTGGCGGTAAAAGCAGAGAACTGAAAATGAAAAGCCCTGAGTTCTATTGCTGGTTCTTCCATCGGCCTGCTTTGGAGCATCAGGTAAGTTGTGCGTCACTCAAAACGTTCTCAGAGTGGGTGCCTAAAGCTAAACACAGACAGACACCTAAATAAACTACCAGACTTTTGGAGGTGCTGAGCACCAGATATTCCCATTGAAGTCACAAGGGGTATAGAGCAGCTAGCTTTGATCCACTATGTTTTTTCACTACCTTTTATTCTTGCTTACATTTACTGAAAGAGAAAAATACATCAAAGTTTTGAATTCCATGGCACATGTACAATACTACTTGGCATTTCTTCTCTTCCCACCATTTCCTTTCCTTTTCAATATATGTAGTTGAAAAAAAACATTTTTTTTAAAGTGGAGCAATTGCTATTACCTGGCTGCTACCTCTGCTTCATCATATGGGGAAATAACCCAATAAAATCCACTGAATTCTCCCAAAAACCCAAAGTGTATTTTGTGTCATGGCTGCCTTCACCATGAATCCCCAAATCTCCAGAGGCTCTGCAAGAAATGCCAGGGGATCTTCTGCTTCCATCTAGATAGCTATGAAAAGTAGAAAAAAGGTCTGGATATGGGAAGCAATATATGGATAGTGGGTCTCCGGGAAGAGATTTTCCAGGGCACATATAGTAGTGAGGCACCCAACTCTCATTGACCTTCAATGGGGGTTAGGTGCTTAAGAGCTATTGGAGATGATCCATTGGAGTTACATTGCTTTCATCTGTTTGTGGGACAGCATGAGAAACAAGACCCAACATTACCAAGGCTTTCTAAAAGCTTGAACGAACTCTCATTCAGGTCCACTATGAGATACAGTTCAGAAGGACTGAGCAATATCAAGCCCTTAGCAAGCAGATTCCAAAATCCATAGCAAAATAGACCACAAAAACCTATCTCCCCAGACACCCCTCAGCCTAATGTTGCAACCACAGGATGGATTGTTCCCTAAGATCATTTTACATTTGCATATATTGCCTCTTAGCAGTGCACTTAAGGGGACTCCTTTAGCTGGTATTGATGTTATTATTATTTCTAAACCATTGATTGTCCATTGCAAGGGAAATAAGTGTGATACAAATTGTATACAGTTTATTTCATTTTAATGTAAGTACCATGTGTGCTTCCCTCCTCTGAGCATCTTAATTGTACAAAGTCTCCTATGTCCATTGCATTTATGTTTATTGAAATAAAGTAAAACACATTTTAAAATCTCCAAAGAAGTAAAAAAATTGCTTCCCAGAGTTCTGTCCCCTGGGTCAGATATGGCATAGTCATGCCACAAGTATAGGAGGAGCAAAAGAGTTTTATTGGGAAATAAAGATGTGGTAAAATCTATTATGATGAACATAAAATGCCTCTTTCAAATGTAATAAAGAACCTGCTTTTCAGACAACCAGGAATGCAACTTCCCTTTTAAGGGCACCACTTTTTAGCCTTTTGCACAGCCAAGCACATGGAAAACGAACAGGAAGCTGGGATTAAGATACATTTTAAGGTTGAGCCAGATCGGCTTTTCCCTGCTCCTTAGATTGAGTATGTTTTCCCCAAAAACATTATTTTTATTAAATTATTTCCTAAAAAATAAAAAATAAGTATCATTTTTATATACAATTCATACACACACACACACACACGTACCCATACACACACAATAGTGGAAGGACAAATCACACTGCACCCTTCCAAGCACTGTGGTGACCACCACTCAAGGCTGTATTACCTTTTCCAATGAGTCTCCCAACTCATACTCATTCCAGAATTCCCAAATTGGTGAGAGCCAATAACAGACCTGGGTCACTAAAGCATTTTTCGGTTGATTGGTAATTCTGAAAAGAAAAAGAAAAAAAATCCCTCTCTGTTGAACAAAATGTTTGGTTTCCATTTTTACCATTTTTAAATGTTTTTAATAATTAAAGGAAAAATCGTTTCAAATGGAAAAAATCAAAAATGTTTCATTTTTAAAATGTTGGAATGAAACTCTTCAATTTTTTTCCTATTTTTTGTTTCTGAAATGAGCAATTTAGTGAAACCAACACCTTTGCAAAATGTTCCAGTGTTGCCAAATCTGATTCTTTGCCGAAATTATTTTACCCAGTGCTAATTGATAACAATGTGGTATTAATAGTGCCCAGGAATCAGGGCCTGCAGCAGATCCAGTCTCTGGGCAACCTAGCAAGCACAGCTACCCTGTAGTCAGCTGCCTGACTGGCTACACCACCTGCCTGGTGGGAAGAACCAGCAGACCAGCTTTTAAGCCCAGCAGCAGCTCCATTTCAGTGGCAACTCAAAGCTTTTGCCCACGGCTGCGATAGCTCTTGCACCTGCTTGTTCTCAGACTTGCTTCTGCCTTCTTTCAGTCCTGCTCCTGTCTTGGACTCAGCCCAGCTCTTGCCTTGCCTCACACCAAGTAACCCAGCTCTGGCCCTTGGCACTGGTATCTGGCCTCTGACCCTGGGCTCCAGTTCCTGGCTTCTGACTCCTTCTCCAACCACGAGTCATGACTCTCTATGTCCTAGTCCCTGATGGATACTAGGGACCAGAGTCATGCAGAGGTACAGGGCTTCATTATGAATGGAAGGTCCTAGCTTCCCATGGACTCCTCAGAATCTGGTGGATCCCTGCAGAAGTCAGATTTGGGCGTCAGGTCTCAAAGCATTTTCCCTAGCAAGACACAAGTCTGGATGCTGTGGGGGGATCCATAGGGAGATTTTCTTTCCCAGAATTCCCTTCCCATTTTTTCCTACTTCCCATGAAACCTGTCATCCATCATGTCCCACTAAGAAATTATTTGAAAAGTCATTGATCTTGCAGGACCTATCAAAAAGTGCTCACTACTCGCCCCACCAACCAATTCATTACCAGACGTTCACTCTAAAGTAATCTCCTACTGAAGATACCATTGATACAGCAAGCGCACCAACAAGAAAGTAGAAACACAAGACGAAAATCAGAAACACCAGAAGGAAAAGAACAAGACTGGCAAGACAATAAGATTTGTTTGGAAGCTTCTGAAAGGCTGCAGCTAAAAGGAAACCACTGTTTATAAGACTATTATACAGAGCACTTTTAATTATTTTTTTAAAGGAAGTTACAGTGGACATTTTCCAAAGGCAAGTGAAAGTTACCAAACTTCAAGAATGTAATTAGCTGGGTTAGAGAAGGTTTGGGTAAGGAAAGGAGGGCTATTGAACAGACTTTGGAATGAAGAACAAATGGGGAAATGGAAGTGGTAATAGAATCTGGAGATTTGTTTGAAGTCCAAGCAAGGTTGTGGATCCCGTATGACAGCTGTCTATGGCAAAGGTGAGATCAGAGAAATACAGGGTTGGAAGGGGCCTCAGGAAATCAGATGTGCTGTTTCACTAAAGTACTTGGTGGACAGGTGTCCAGTTCACAAAAACACCAGTCATTGCTGCTCCTCTTGACACTCAACACAGAGGCTAATTTGATCTCCTTATATAGATTTTAAAAGGCAGCTGTGGAAGGGGGAAGCTCTACTTGGTGGCTCTAATCAACATTTCATTTCACATAAAAGAAAAGGGAAAGTAAATACAGAAATGGGCACATAACTATTATTAAGAGTCCAGTAAACAAGCAATCCTCTTTTAAGAGAAATGTGCTATTTTTTGTGCTCCACAAAGGGGTAATGATGATTGCCCCCATCCTGGGGATGTAGTCTTTATGAACACAGTGCAAATTGCATGATACAAATGCAAGAAATGATGCTTCAAAAATTCTGACAAATAGTTACTACAGGAATTTGGTTTGTAAAAAAAAGTCTGTTGTTACTGCAGCTCTTTAGTGAGCAAAATTTCATTATCTGAAACTTTTGGCTCTAACGTGTAATTGTTAACCTCTGCCATTTAGTGCAAGGCTCCCTTTTGTGAAATATATGGGATGTCATCAAAGCTGATTTGGATTAGAGACCTACCCTATGCCCTCACTTTTAGGTTATATTAATACACCAAAATCAATAATATGCCATAGCTTTCGAAAGGGGTAATAAAACACCCTAAAATATTCCCAGAATACTTCTATAAATTATTTGCTCAATGTACTTATGTTTAAAAGGTTGTCAGTTACATTGCTGTGAAAGACTAAAATTATAAGTCATCGTATTTGTATTTGATAAACCCCCTAGTGTTCTGGGTCATAGAGGGCTATGGTACGGGGTCAGCGGGGGGGGGGGAATCATTATTTTTCCTAATAAATAAATTACTTGCCTATACTTCATGTATCACTCAAGCCTGCTGGTATTGAGAGCTTAAATAATAAATAACAAATAGCTGCATTCATTTATTAATAATAATGCATCTTTTTTCTCTCTGTCTTTGCCTCTTATGGGCAATGGATTGAGCGGTAGTCATGTGGAAGGACAAATAGCTGGGCCACTGGGAACATTTAAATTTTTCCAGTTTCAGGCAACCGTATAAGCACTGACAGCCCTTTTAACTGTGTCAGTGGCTCGGTGTTTGGGTTATGCACAGTCAGTGTCAGGGTCATTTGGGTTTCCAAGTTGTAAAATCTCCTTTGAAACTTGATTAGCTAATGGAATTTGCTTATCTGGCCATTTCTGAAATGAAAACCCCATTTCAGTTGTCTATCTAGGCATTTATTTGACACTGATCCACCTCGGATCTGGGCATCTTTATCGTCACAACACCATGGGGAAAGACTATCCCCAGATGGGAAACTGAGACACAGGGTAGCTTAAGTGACTTGCCAAAGATCACACAACAGGCCTGCGTAGGGTGGCCATTCAGCCACCCCCACAATACCGGATATACTGGTACTTCTGAGAACAGCGTGAACCCATCCCCACCAGCGTGACCGTGCCCCCACTGGTACACCCTCGCAGGCACCGGGCACTCCTGATCACACTGCAGGCAGGATGTCATTTTGAAGAGCACACTGCCCTGCCTTCACCGGTGGGACTTTGACACATGTGAGATCATCCGGGTGGAGTTTGGAGCAGTGCACGCTTCAAAATGGCATCCTCCATGCATGATACTGGACAAAGCCACATCCAGTTTTGTCTCATTACCAGACAAGGGACAAACCATAGAAAAAGAAGCCTCTCTGGCTTAAAACCAGATGAATGGTCTGCTTAAATCTGAGGCTGATCCTGAACCGCAGCGTAGCATCCAGTCCACTTGCCCATCCTTCCTATTGTAGGCAGGATAACTGTACTGAGCTTTGAACGTGATAACTGACATGATCAGGTATTTGGGAAATGTTAGAGCCCTGTCCTGCTGTCCTTATCGCTATGACCAGCCCCATCTAAAGTCACTGGCGCTACTCGGATGAGTATCAGACCTGAAGCTCCCAGCTCATACCAAGAGTTCTCAGAACACACTCGCACACAGGCTCCACCACCACCTATCCACCAAAAGAAGAAAGGAGATTGGAACATTGGTGTTCTTGTAGGTCGTGACATCATTAGTACGGGTAAATTAACTCCTCCATTCATCTGTAGACCTGGCGGGAGCAGATGGAGTGCAAAAAGCCCCATATTAACCAGCAAGTGACCTTAGCCCTTACCTGGAGGGATAAGTTTTTTCAAGGATCAGGAGGAAAGCACTTTGCATTCTTGTTGCACCCTGAGCGTCCCGCCCCCCTTTTGATAAATAAAATAATGAGTGAGAGAAAAGGAATGGCCACGCACCAAATCACAGATGGCACACATGCAAAAAAACCCACCGAGACCTGGAAATCTAAGACCTTGGGGAACAGCGGCTGTTGTGATTCCAATTGTTCTCCATTAGAAGAGCAAGTCTGGCAGCATTCTGTCAGAGTGCACATGTTCCAGGGGCTGCCCTTCTACGCTCCAAAGAAATAAAATCATGCAGCAAGTCAAGGGAATCACTCCCCACCATGCACACAGTGCACATTAGTGTGTAAAGCTGGCTAGTTCTTAGACCTTCTACCCGCTGGGAAGTGCAGTTATGTTTTTCTACGAGATTTAGCTACAGGGCAAAAGACTTCGAGCATCTAAAAATATAGATGAGAGATCTGGCATGATACCAATGACCCAGTCTAATGGGACCCTTGATAGCTGGGAGGTTTGGGTCACATTCTACCTCATGTTTTCTTATGCCCAGAGTGCCACTGGCTCTGTGTGACCTAGGTAAATTGCTTCTTTTCTGCTGGCTGTTCCTTATATTACCCTAGGCACTGAGCATGGAGAGTAAACACATGGCAAAGGCACAATAGGCAGAAGGGACTTGATCTTTGTTTAAAGCACAGGGTCAGCTCCTCACTGTGAACAGATTTTCCTCTTTGGAAACAGGTTCATGTTTATGTTTCAAGTTCCAGCGACATGCTCTGGATTTTCAACATGTGCTGCACATCTGCTCCAGCCTCAGATTTATGAACAAATCTGCATATAATTGTGCTGGGCCAAGGCGTTGTTGTTGTATTTTTTTTCCTTTTAAATAAAATGGCTTTATCTGGGCTGTATAAAGCCCTGATTTCAAGCCATATAATTTTATGGACAGAAAAAAGTTCTTTTGTATCGCACCTGAGCTCATTAAAAACCCCAAATTCCATAATTTTACACTGCCATGTGCTGCATATTGTATTTAATACCTACCAGCATAATTGCTTACAGTCCTCATAGTGAGTGCACATAAGGTAGGGAAATGATGGAACAGGTTGCCCTGTGCTTGCTAATCATAAGTTTACAGCCCAGCCCAGCTGATGCAGAGTTGTGGGGAAGAATGGTTCAAAAACCTGGATGATGGTCTATTGTTAACTCTACAATGGATGCCAAGTCTTGGATGTGAACTGGGTGCAGCCTCCCAGGAACACACTGATGTTTGCAATGAACAACATAAAACAAATGAGCATGTGGAACAACAGACTGTGGGGGAAAGTGCAAGGAAAGGGGGTCAAGGAGAAAGATGTGGTGGGGCACTATAGGAAGGTGCTATTTAAATAAGTTAACCTGACAACCCTAGAGAAAAATAAAACGAGAACAAAAGAACGGCCACACTGGTCAGACCAAAGGTCCATCTAGCCAGATATCCTGTCTTCCAATAGTGGCCAGTGGCAGGTCCCCCAGAGCAAATGAACAGAACAGGGAATCATCAAGTGCTCCATCCCCTGTCGCCCATTCCCAGCTTCTGGCAAACAGAAGCTAGGGACACCATCCCTGCCCATCCTGGCTCATAGCCATTGATGGACTATCCTCCATGAACTTATCTAGTTTTTGTTTGGTTTTTTTGAACCCTGTTATAGTCTTGCCTTCACTACATCTTCTGGCAAAGAGTTCCATAGGTTGACTGTGCATCGTATGAAAAAATACTTCCTTTTGTTTGTTTTAAACCTGCTGCCTATTAATTTCATTTGGTGACTCCTAGTTCCTGTGTTATGAGAAGGAGTAAATAACCCTTCCTTAAGAAAATCAAAGAGAAATAAAAAAAAGTTCGCTCAAGACCCACAACAATTTCATTTTGAGGTTTTAAAATATATTTTCATTCTGCATTGGAATGAAATCAAAACTTTTCAAACATTTTCATGAAATGGCATTATACTGAAACATCCATTTTTGGATCCCAAAGGCCAGGTTCTCTCTCTCTGGAAGTTAGGGTCAGCAATGGACCTCAGAAACCTTCCCCTCAAAAACATCATCAGAATCAGATTGTCACTGTGAAATGTTTTAGTTTCAATGAAAGAGCATATTTCAATTAAAAAAAAACATTTAATCATAATGTTCTGACTAGCTCTAGAAATAAAGGCCTTTTCTCTCCTGACAATGTGTTTCCTGGTAGGTTTTCAGATAGGGACAATGCTTAGGAATGGGGTCAAACAACAACATTCATACCTGGATTTCTATCACCCCAAAATACTGTTCCAGGTTTAGGTTCAGCTAATTCTAAAGATTGGGGCCATTTGCAAAAGGACCACTGAAAATCTACAGCACTGCACTCAGGAGCCCATTTATTGTACACAACAAGTTTTACATTGGCCCTACAAACCAAAGAACCGTGTAGTATATTCTTGAGCAACACCTACTGGCCCCTTATTTATTCCCTAACTATTTACCTGTTTACAGACATCTCTCTTTTATAGAGCACTCTTGGAACAGAAGCATGTCAGTTACAGTTCTGTTTATTTTTGGTGATATGGATACTTGTCCAATAGGAACTGGACTGAGATCCCCCAAACTCATTTCAAATAGCCCATCAGAAAAGCTATCACAAGTGACTTTTCAATACCACCAATCTGTCTGTATTCAAGCAAGGACAGAGAGGGAATGGCCTGAAGCCTATGAAGTGTGTACGAAACAAAGCAGAGACCTTGCATAAACCCAACCCTAGTCTTCCCCTTTATCACAACTAGTTCCATGCAGAAGTCTAACAGAAAATGCTTACAAGACGTCACTAAGGCTGTTAAAATGAAGTTGTCTCTGCTGCTGTATCCGCACCACAGCTCATGGATTGCAATGGAGATTTCGGTCTCCTGTGGCACAGAGATTCTTCGGAGCACCCTTAGTGACTGACCTTTAATACAGGTAAAAGGAAAAAGAAAAGAAGCCATATAGATCAGTCTTGATGAGCTTCCTGCATGGATTTAAAAGAAATGATACACATCCTCATGGACAGGCAACAACTAGATTCCATATCTAGTCAAAACCAAAGGCATGCAGCTCACTATGGCCACAAGAGAGGGTTTATTATCATCTGTATTACAGTAGCACTTAGAGGGCTGAATCAATCTGGGTTGTAACTGTGCTAGGGGCTGTACATACGCATCACATGAGAGAGTCCCTGCCCCAAAGGCCTCACAATCTAAACAGGCAAGACACAACGGTTGGAGAAAATAAGTACTGACTATGCTCATTTCACAGAGGGGAGAACGAAGCCCCAGAGAGATTAAAGGGCCTATTTTCAAAAGAGCTCAGGGGAGCAGAGTTTTGAGTGCTCAGCACATAGGAACAGTTCCCACAGTTATATTTATGGCCAGAGTTTCAAAAGAAATCCACACATTGGATGCTGTGATCTTCTGAAAACCTGGCCACCCTAGCTGGGTGCCTAAATGGATGATAAGCATTTGTGAAAAACAGTCCCTACGAGTTATCAAAGGTTACCCAGGGAGTCGGTAGCAAAGCTGAGACTTGCCCCAGATCTCTTCGCTCCCAGCCCCGTGCTGTGACCACAAGGCATCCTTCCTTGAACGGCTACCTGGTCTCGTCTGAAAGTGCAAGCACTCTTCCCATTCGCTGAGAGCAAGAAGGGAGGCCACAGTCTCTGAGCAAAATAATTTGTCTCTGTCCTGTGTTAGAAAAAGTAAAAGAACTGATAACCCTCTGATCCTGATAAAACTGGTGTTATAGTGCTCAGAGAAGGCAGGAATTATACGGTAATAAACAAGTACAGGAAACCCCATAGGGCCCTAGTCTCTGCACTAGGAAACCTGCCCTTTCAACATTCAGAGTTTCAGAAATCTCTTCGCAGGGGCGATTTTGTTTCCTGGCTTTTCTTTTTTTTATTGCAATCCCTCCTTATTTAAAATGTATAACGAATGCAAACAATAATCAGTTTGTAAATACTGTTTTTAAGTTCACTAGAGCTTTGCTGAAATATTCCTCCTAGGTAACAAATCTGTGGCTCATTAGTCGCTCATTAGCAAGATAGAAATAAAGATGCACACACAAAAAAATGCCCTCTCCAAAGATATTGTTGGAGTCTAATTGCCTGCAAGGAATTCTTAATAATGTTTACTAATGCCTTTTCAGCATTGCCAATTTTATAATGTTCCAGATGTGACGTGGCTATTCCAGTCTGTAATCTCTGTAAATCAGTTAAGGTACTTACACTAGTAAATTGGGAGAGATTTTAGCCCCATCTTATGTCACCAGAGCAGAACAGCATCTGATGGGGCTTTCCAGCATCACATCTACACTTTAAAAAAATACTAATCAGAAAAGCCTCTGTTCTGATCCCATTGTTTACACTGAACTAAGCAAATTCAATCACAACACACTCTGCTTGGAGCTGGCGGGCTTACAACGGACATTTGCAGCAGGATCAGTTACACAGAGTTCAACATCATGTGATGTTTTGGTTTTTTTTATCCTTTGGAGCATTTATTGTTCCCTCATTTGAAGAGAGAAATCTTTGTTTGGGGGATAATGTCACGCTGCAGACAGAATTTGCAGTATAAAATAGACAGATGTTAGTGGGCATGTGAAAGCAAGACTCAAGATATCAGCATCATGTTATCTTACTGCTTTAAAGCCAAGCAAAGGGAACAAAGCAGTCAGCGTGCAGGTCGGTTCTGAAACAACAGGCTTTTTAATCTAAACTGCTGCTAACTTTTTGGTGCTTTGGGAACAACGCAGATCTAAATTCCAAATGGGACCCTTAAATGGTATTATGCAATATTTTGATAGTGGTTTGGGCTTTAATTGCTTTTATGGTTCATTCTCTACGAGAACTGGTTTCCCTATTCAAGGTCCTGGAGTGCTTAACTCTTGCAGTGTCATGCAAGACATAATCTGCATGGTCCCTGGCTGTTATATATTTTCACATTGTCCTCAATGTTTCATCATGTCTTAACTAATACAATGGGAGTGCACATGTTCATGATCAAAGAATGGATCAATTTTGTGCAGTCAGGCAGAGGGGTTCATTGGTTAAAAGGCCTAAAATGGAATCAATTATAATAAAAATTCTTTAATAAACATCATGTCACATATATCCAGTAATCAAACTTGTTTCTTTAAGTGTATTAATAATTATAGCTCCCTGCCTCCCTGGAGGTTGTCTCAAGGGATCATGTCCATGACTTGTGTTGGCGTATAGGAAAGAGCATGTAGAACAGTCTAGCGCAGATTGGAACAGGGTTGTCTTCATTCTAATCCCAGCTCGACTGCCTCAGTGTGTCATTTTAACCTCTCTTTGTCTCAATGTCCCTATCTGCAAAATGGGGCTAGTAACACTTCTATACTTCTGAGGGTGTTGTGGAGACTAAGTCTTTAGTCAGTGTCTGTAAAGCACCCTGGGAAATGCATATCACTATGCAAGAACGGAGTATTATGTTCAAACAGGTGCTGGGAGCCAATTCCATGCTGCAAGGATCAAGGGGGTCGGAGAGCCACAAAAGAGCTGTTTTTTGCACACATACTCCAGCACCATGAATATAATCCCTGCAAGAAGAAGCAATTTGAAGAGACATAAGCAACCAGCGAATAGAAAGTGAAAACTGAAATAAAGACTTTTTGTTTCTTCCTTGGGATTTGTGTTACATTGTAACGGCACTGGGGTGGAGATGCTCACTGAGAGGGGTTAGATTATCTGTAAAACAAGGAATTGCACACCAGCAGCTAGTTAAAGTGTATGACAATGCAAGGAAGTACTAACCTATTGGGAAATAGCTGAGAACTGGGTTAGGACGCAAAGGTCAAATTCCCAGCAGGCCTGAAGTTTTGACTTCCCAGTTTACGACTAATTGAATGCAAAAAGGAGCAATGCTCTAATTTTACACTCTCCAAACCCCTTCCTGTGAGCAGAAGTTGGGTAACCAGGCACACACCTCTGAAATCTGGGGGAGTTTGATATGGTTTCAGATTGGACATCGGCATCTCAGGCCCATCTGGATTTGTAAATCAGCTTCTCTGACTGACGGCTCTTCTATGGATCTCTTCCAATTTGTTAGGATATTTTTGTTAATGAGGCGCTCAGAACTCGGTATGATATTCCAGCTGCAGTCACATGAGAGTTGTTACATTCCTGCTCCATAATGTTACGTCTCTGTATATTGGCCAAAATTGCACTTTCTTTGCTGCCATGTTGCACTGCAGATCCTGCCACCCTTATTCACTATCACAAATAGACCTGCCACCCTTATTCACAAGTAGACCTGATAACTTTAACAGGACTCCTCTCAAAGCACTGCTCAATATAAGTAAGGGAGGCAGATTCTTTAACTGATAAACCCAGACAGTGGAATAATTATAACAATATCATCCTGCTGGCTTCCTCAGCAATAATCTGTTTCCCTCATTGGGATAAGTGACTTGGCCATCAGCATCCTGGTTTCTCCATTTGGGAACTGAATTATTGCTTCATAAACTGTGCTACGCACTGCTATTATTGTTTAATTGCATTTGGGAGGGGAAAAAAAGATTTCACAATTTCCAGCAGAAATCTCCCCAAAGCTTTCTCTTTTCATGCTGCCCTTCTGAATAGTTTACTCAATGAGTTGCTTTCCAGGCCAAAAATTCCTCTTAACAAAGAGCATCATTTTTCTTCACAAGTCTTCCTTAGCCAGTGTAGCTTTTCCTTTCCAGTAAACTACCTCTTCCCTGGAGCTATATTTAAAAAGTTATTTATCACCACTTGTCGTGAAACTGTGCTATCTTCTAGGGCAAACTTTCCCTCCCCAGTCGGCACCATATGTTCTGCATTTAATCTCCATATGGAACGCCCAGTATGGTCAAGGGAAGCTCTTTGCATCTCTTTCCCGTCCTACTCTTTGTCTCTTTAGACTGTAAGCTCTTCATGGCAGGAATTGTTCCTTGCTCTATGTTTGTTTACTATCCAGCAAAGCAGAGCCCTGATCTGAGCTGCGGCCTCAAGCACACTACTGTCATATAAACAAGTAAGAAGAATGCCCACTGATATTCAGTCTCTCCTGAAGCGACAATTTGGAGCTGAGAAAGCAGTTTTGATCTTTAATTATTTCACTCTTTGGTTGTGGAATATTATTCTCATCTCCAAGATGTTCTTCATCAATGATCTCCTAACATAGGAGAAAAATGTCTCAGTGAGGTAGAGGAAGCACTGTTTGGTGATTTGAGAAAAAGGCCTTTAGCCAGGAACTGTTCAGTTCTCATTGTTCCCACACAGACGGACATGTGTTCCCTTTAAGTAGCCTTTGGCAAGTGTATTTTTAACATCTTCACTTTGTTTTCAGTACAGCTGGTTGAACAATTTTTATCCAAT
The DNA here is from genome assembly GCF_003597395.2 of Chelonoidis abingdonii. Classification (NCBI taxonomy): domain Eukaryota; kingdom Metazoa; phylum Chordata; order Testudines; family Testudinidae; genus Chelonoidis; species Chelonoidis abingdonii. The sequence continues at coordinate 108,950,763 of NC_133775.1, read as the reverse complement.
TTTTTGGCCACCACAAAATTTTTGGCAGAAAATGTTCAATTTGGTTGAAAATTTGGGTTTTTTAAAAAAATTAAAAATAGAAACTGAAATTGTATTAATAAAAGTTGTTAGTTTAAATTTTCAGTTAAAAATTTCAGTGTTTAGCTTTCAAAATCTGATTTTTTGTAACTAAACACTGAAAATTTCTACCAAAAAAATCTAAGAACCAAAAAAAATTTCTGATTTGGGGGTTTTGTTTGTTTGGACTATTTTTTCCCATTACAAAACTGGAAGAAAAATCATGGGAAACTTTTTTTTTTTAAAGAAAACAAAAACTTCAAAATTTCCTAAAAAAAAAATCATTGCTATTTTTGACCATTTCTAATGTTCAGCACTTGAAAGAGGACATGTTTCAATACACAAAGAGGCTTCTGAACTTCCTGCCTTAACACTGCACATGAAACATTAAAACCTGCCTGTCTGCTTCTCCCTCAAGCCAACTCTACATCCCACCCCACATGCAAAAGTTTCTGTTAAAATTCACAAAGCCAGCACCTTATTCTCTAGTAAATCATTCCTTACAAACCCACCTGTGCCGTAACGCTTACAAGTCATTCCCATCACCATCTGTTAGTCAAGTGGTGAACTGGGGTTTTGACTTTTCTGCTAAACTCTGTTAATTTCATTGGAACTACATCCTTCCAACCTGCTCGCTCCTATCTGTTGCATCCTGTCTGGTATGTAGATTGTGAGCTCTCTGGGGCACAGACTGTTGTCTTTGATATATGTCTGTACAACACCCAGCATAATGCGGTGTTGGTCTTTGACTGGGGTTCCTACATGCTGTGGTAAAATAAATAAGTAAGTAAATAAATAATACATTAAATACTTAAATGGCGTCATTATCACAAGACAGAGAGCACCAGTGTAGCTAGTGAGCCCAAGACAACTCAGATTATGGTTTTCAAGCTAGGCAAAGAGACTCTTTCCATAGAGTATCAAGGGTTTGTCATGCTGAGAGGAAAAGTCTTGGCTTCAGAAGCTGATAGTTGGTTTGAGCCCACTGCACCAGTATTAATACGCTGCTATGAAGATGTTTGCTGCTAGGGGGTTAATTATACCTGCCACAGGGAGCCAGATCCCTTTGAAAGAAGTCCCTAGATGGAAAAGTTGATGTCTTAATTGTAATTCATTCACAGATGCAATTTGCACTGTGCTATTGTTGACAGCTCATTGTGCAGACCGTGGCTTTTTCTGTGCTCATTTGTTGATATCTGCATGTGATTTGGTTCGCTGTAATGTCATAGCTCATTGGCAGGAGCATCTTGCCTACTAAGGAGAATGTTGATCTATTGGATTTGAGGGAACGGATGAAAACATGGCAAGCAGAGCTAAAAGCCAGATTTTCCTCTATGGGCCACTGAAATTCTGGCTCCTTTCGCCCAGTTCCCTGCTGCTGGTTTCTGGGACCTGCACTCCCATCTCTCCTGTGACTTTTCCGTTTCCTAGGAGACAGCATGCTGCTAACCCCACATCTCATCCCACATGACCGTGTGAAATCAGCAGGTCAGTGCAGTCATAAAACACTGCAACCAAAGTGATGGAGCTACAGCTTGACTCACTGTGTTATTAGCGAATCCTAAAGGACATGTGAACTTGATGATGGGTTGTTGGGTTTGCTTTTTCATTAGTTGTTATGAGACCTAGACATGGTATCACTGAATGGAGACAGCCTAAAAAAAACCAAAACACTAGCATAGGATCATAGGCACTAGAGGGCTTCCAATAAAGCATAAGCAGGACTGATTCCAATAATCATGTTCCTTGGTTTTCTGACAGAAGGTAAATATGAGAGGTGGATCTCATATTTGCAGCAATGCAAAAGCACACTTTAAAAATGTATGACAAGCTGCAAGCTCTATTCACAACCAAAGAATAAAAAAAGAGTGTCTATCCCCAAGTCCCTTAATTGCACTTTGCTGGCCTGAGTGGTGAAGCAGAGGAAGGTCTAGTGGTTAGGGTGCTATTTTAGGACTCAGGAGACCCAAGTTGAATTCTCTGGTTGGCCAAACACTTCCTGAGTGAACTTGGGCAAGTCACGTTATCTTTCTCTCTCTGCCTCAGGGCCCCATCTGTAAGGTAAGGATGAGACATTCCATGAGCTGCCAGGGGTGTTGTGAGGACAAACACATTACAAAGATTGTGAGGCACTCCGATCCCTTAGCTTCGGGGGTACGGTTAGATAGCAGTGCTCACCAGTAAAAATGTTGATGAAAGCCTTTGCTTGTGTGTGAAAGGGAGGACAAGAAATGCCACACACACTACTGGCTAGTTCACTGGTAGAATCCATGTAGCCAATCAGGAGGCTGGGATTAGTGCTGCTGGATTTCCTCCAACACATTACTTTCATCATGTCACATCAGTTAGTCAGGGCCGTGCCACACAAAGGTGTGAATTAAGCCTTTGCTCCATGGTTAACCTTTGAACTGGGTACAAATTTAAAATGTTGATGAAAAAATGAGTAAATTTTTCATGCAAACTTTGTCCCATTTTTTTCAGCCAGCTTACAGAGGTGGTCCAAACCTTTCTAACATGTCAGAGAAAAAAGGGACAATATTTTCATGAACATGTTTGTGAAAATTATGTCTTATTTTTCAGCCAGCTCTAGTTAACAGCTAGGAAGAGAATACTGCTAGCCTCATCCACTAGGAACCACCAACCGGCAAAGAGACACTGAAAAATTTTGTTCATTTATGGTGAGGGGGCAGCTGAGCTCTCCCTCTAAGAAGAATGATCTCCCTCTAACTGGAGAATACCAAATGCTCCTGCTCCTACATGACAAATGCATTGATCTAGTGGCCCTCAGGTACCAGAAAGATTAGAGTGGATAGATAAATAGACATCTCTTTCTTGGAAAAAACCTTGCAGTCCAATACAAGTGTACTAAGTACGCCCAGCCTTGCATGATGGAAAATGCCACCTCCTAATTGAAAGCTTCTCAGAGCCCCAGTACATGCCTCAATCCTAAATGAATGTATGACCCTAATGAGCAGATTCAATCCTGCCTACCTCAGTTGTTTTTTCAGTACTGATTCCGTTTCTCCAAGCTAGGACATCTCAGAATTGCACTTCTGGGACACCTGCAGCAGGAGACCAGGGGCAGACAGTTGAAAGAAGAGATTCTTTTGCTATTGGTTTGTACTGGGATCTACTCTTGGTTGTGGGCCCTAGGTGCTACTGGAATAACAGAGTCAAATCCCTATGTCCCAAAAAATTTACAGCTTAATGAGACAGAGAAATGACACCTCCCTGATCACACAGCAGGTAAGTGACAGAATTGGGAAGAGAACAGAGGTCTGCTGTGTCCCTCTACAGGGCCCTATCCACTGAACCACCTTTCTGCTGCCAGAGTCTTGAGGAGGGGAGAAGGAAACATACTTCAACAAGGCCTTTAAGATTCACTTTTAACCTTTTCCTTACTATCGGATGGGCCAGGGACAGCAGTAATACATGGAAAACACGCTGGCAATGTGCCTGCCATGCATTGGTATGACTGGACTCTCCTTTTAAAAATGTGCCTTATATTGAAAAGAATCAAGAGGAAAACCCAATTCGCTCTTCTGAACTTACAGCTAATGGTTAATGGGTTCAGCAGAAGGCGGCTGCATGAATCCAGAAGAGTTTCATTTACTTTTATTGGTGACCGCCTTGACCCTCCCAGTTTGCTGGATGAATTGTTTTTTTATAGATAAAATACTTCTCTTTCCACTCTTTCAAATGTTGCTCCAGGATCACAGATTACCCAAAAAATGTGCTGGATGCATCAGCAAATGCAGCCCCAGGAAAACAGCCCTTGATAGAGGAGATTTTGTTTCTCACTGTTCCTTTTCCCACGCTTCCAAGCCAGACTGTGCTGGCCACAGCTCGGAGCCTGACTCTCGCTGTGAAGGCACTGGAGGCCAATTCAGCAGAACCTCCACAGAACTTACAGTCCTCTAATGTTCGAACTGCTGGAGATGGCATGGATGTCAGACAGGGATGACTCAGCCCATCTACCTTACATCTGTCTTTGTAACTAAGCACCTCATAATCCTGGATGTATTTATCCTCACAACAGCCCAGTGAGGCAAGGCAGCCCTGTTGTCCCCATCATACAGATGAGTGAACTGAGGCACAGAAAGGCTAAGTGACTGGCCAAAGGTATCATGGGAAGTCTGTGGCAGAATGAGGACTTGAAGCCAACTCTCCTAAATCCGAGGCTAGTGCACTGAACAGTGGAACATCTTTCTTCTCTCCTCATTATCTCTCCCCTTCCTTTCCACCTCCCGACCCACCAGAGACAACTCAATGAAGAGGCTCACATTCAGTAAAACGTGGGAATTGGAATGGCTCTGCTGTAGTAACAGGAGGCAAGCAAAAACACGATACTCTGTTATCTGTTTGTTCAGCTGACACCGGCTGCTGAATCGCTAACAACATGGCGGAGCAGTCAGTGCTTCCCCCAGGGTTCTAATCAACACACTTTGCAGACACACAGAGAAGATGTGCTCTAATGGTCTGAGCATAGTCCTGAGAGCCAGGAGCTTCTGAGTTCCTACCCTCCCTCTGTAAGCCTGAGCAACTCACTCCTCTTCTCTGCCTCAGTTTCCCCGTCTGTAAACTGGGGATAATATGGCTCTATGTCAATATAGCACTGTGGGAGTTTATTACCTAGCCAAAGTCTGCAGTGTGCTTGGAAGACTATCATTATTATTTACCTGGACTGCAGTAGACCCTAGGGTGTGGTTGTGCTAGGTGCTACACATACAGAAAAAAGTGACCCTGAGTTTTAAAAACAGCCTCTAGTTTTGCAGCTATACACATGCTGCATTCAGACGTCTGACTGTGCCCATAATCTGTGCCAACAAAACTGGAAGCCAGGCTGAGCAGAGGGCCATTTTAAATGCAAAGGGTTGTGTGGAGGTGTGCTGCCCCATGGGAGGCATGTGAATCCCACTCCGCAGAACAGCAGCAGAACTGGGAAAACTTCCCCTGTAGCTCTGCTTCACGTGGGCGCCAAGGCATGGTGAAGGATAAGCAAACAAGAGCTGGGTGGAGAGATGGCAGGGAATCCTGCTCCAGCCTCTGGTTACGAGCTCTCTTTACTTATTACTATGGAGCATGTGTTACAGTCACCAGTGGGAATGCAACACACACCAGCTTACTGCACAGTGTAGGGACGGGGTCACATTTCCATCCCCGCTTTCCTTCTCCTGAGTGATGAACAGCTGAGAAACTCAGACCACTCCCAATGCAAAAGCAAGCAGTGCTGCTAAAAACTGTGAGGAGAAGGGATCTGCACTGCAGCCTCCTTGGGAGCCTCAGTGACTTACACCAGTGCAAACCCTTGCGGGGACATTCTAATGCTGGTTAAAATCTGGCTTATGTCAGAAGATGTACAAGTGCAAAGGAAGCCAATAGAACCTGCTTTACCAATAGCCACACAGGGGGTTACACTGGTTGAACTAACCTGGTTTTTAAATGGATTTTAGTTAGACCAGTGCAACCTCTGGGTACGGACAAGGTCTAAGACAAGGAACCACTCCCCCTTGGATCCACGGTTAGAACAGATGGAGCTGCCCCTGTAAGCTCTGGAAGGTTGCTCCTATCCCAGCACAGATTTGCTGAATCACCTGCATTTCGTATGGGTCACTCCTGTGTGGGGAAGTGGCCTTTTCTGTTTGGTTGGGGATGTTGCTTGGGATCCTTCCTCCCTTCCCTCCCTCCTTCCCTACCAAGGGACCTGCCAAAACAACACAAAAATTAAGAGAGAGGGGAGTCAACATCACTCTGACACGTTGTCTCCTGCTACTATGCCGATAAAATTGATCTTCCTTACCACACACTTCTCTGAACCTGACATCTGTCCTAAATCTCAAGTCATACGTTCCTTCCTCCTATTAACATGACTCATCCGACAGGCATCCTTTTGCAGCTCGTAGAGTCATGTCAGAAAGGATCATTGACTTCTTGTCAGCAGGCTCAGCCTCAGCCTACCACATTAGCGGTGTCTGCAGAGTTGCTTTTGCTGATCATCTTGTTCCTACATCCAAAGGAAGACTATAAAATACTGACTAGGCTCTGGGATGTGAGAAGCAGTGGGAGAAAAGTCTGTGCCCAGCTGCTACTTTGCATAGAAGCTGAGGAATAAGATGGGAAATCTGCCCCGTATTTTGATCTCTTCTACCTGAAGTAGAGCATTGAGGACATCTGTCCATGTCAAAGTTTATCCAGACCCCCTTGATCATTCTCATTTTATTTGTAGGGACAGAGATTAAATTAGTGACTAAGGGGAGTTTGACCCTGCAGGTGCCCTTCAAGCATTGGGCATCTGGCCTGATCCTGTAGCTCCTTAGGCAGGTACTGCAAGTGACTTTGGTGTGATTACCTGCATGAATGACTAGTCCTGGGAGTGAGGGTTTGCAGAATTGGACCTCTAGGTTGTGATAGATGGTGGAATTACAGAGGAATTTGCTCTGTCTCCTCTCACTCATTCCTGGTAAGAGATCCCAAGCCTTCTGCTTCTGCCAGCAGCATAATAACCACGATCACGGCCCTTCCATTGGCAGGATGGACACTTCTTCGCCTCCAACCAGATCAACCCTGTCTGCTCTAAAGTGAATGACATCTCCCCATCTCCTCCCAGGTGTAAGTGTCCAGGACTTTGTGAGCTGGCCAGCATTTCCCACCTTTAGCTGCAGCAGAACCCAGTGAAACACACAGGGCTAAACAGGAAACCTGCCAATCTGCAGTGAAATCAGTTTACTCAAGCACTGACCAATGAGACTGGTGATAGGGCCAGAGCCAGTGTGGGTGGTGTCATACTCTCAAGGGCCATCACTATCTGACCTCTCAGCAGTGGCCCAAAGGTAGCTAGCACACTCATAATTGGCCACTGGTGCTACTGCTCCACCTTCCTGCTAGGACATGTGACTGTGCAAACCTCGGCCACCTGCACTAGGCTTGGGCTTTCCTCCCAATAATGCAGGCGAGTTCAGGGTTTGCTTTATATCTCTCTAATGCAGTGGCCTTGCTTTTCTCATGCACTGCATTTTTTCCTTGCTAAGCCACACAATCTGCAAGCAATCTCCCCAACACTAGCAGACGCAGAAGAGGTCCTACTGTCCTATGAGGCCAGGAGTCAGTCTACGTGGTGGTTTGAAAAGTACTGTGGATTCCCTTCTCCGCCTATTTCCCTCCCTGGGAAAATACTCACTCACATCCACTGGATTGCAGCAAACCGTGCAAGATGCATCTTCTATGAAGCAGTAAATTACTAAGGAAAAATACCTGCACCCTGGTTTTTTGGCTCCACTTCCATGGAAGCAGCACAGAGACGAGGCTCTGGTGCTGTGTCCATTGGCTCCTCTGCGTAGCCACTCTTTGGCTGTGCTGCTCATTTGCTCAGTGCTTTCTTCTGCCTCCAACCATGGAGTGTTACCGTTCTGATTGTGAAGAATGGGATCCTCGGGGCGGGGACCGTGCTGAGCACATCACAGGAAAAATGCCGTAAGCCTAGGAAGCTATCTGCACTGATGAAGAGCTGAGCCCGACAGTCTGGTACGGAAGCTCACCAGGCAAGGGAGGACTTAATTAAAGTCAATAGAGACTTTCTCAACTCTTGCTCTCTTCATTCGTCTGATGTTCAGTGAATAGAAGGAGCAATTAAGAACACCTCTTATCTGATGGCCTAGTGATTAGTATTCTACACCTCCATGCACAAGACCTGCAATTGGTGCCTGGCCCTGATCTCAAGCACTCTGGGCTAGAAGGGCTTTGGGAAAACTGTGCAGGCAGCATGCCCAGCCTTTGGACTGATTAAGAAGAGGCTTTGGTAGACTCCGAAGGGAGCCTTGTTCTTTCCTGCTCAGACAGAATGCCAGGAGCTGCGGAGGATGGAGGAGGTGTTCAGTGAATGGCAAGTTCCCCAGCTGTAGCAGGGCTCAGTTTGCTCTCAATCTCTACGGCTCGCCTGAGCTCATCCACTCTCAGGATGCTGCAGTCGAGCAGGAAGCTCATCCCATATGCAACCCCGAGATTTGAACCGTTCCAATGGCTCTTCTCATTTGGAAGGCTCGGTGCCTCGTGTTGCACCCAGAAGCCCACGGCTGACTGGATATGGCCGGCGTTAGGGATAGCGGGCGGACAGGCTTGGGATGGGCCAGCTGGGGTGGACAGCACACTGCAGCCGCATAGCCCCATCAGTGAGACAGATAGCAACCTCAGCCGTAATTAAAGCTAATTATTCAACGGCGCTCTGCTCATGTAGCCCTGCTCAGAAGCTCCCTGCATGAGCATGTAGGCAGCAGGGCTGTTTTTCTTCATAAAGCTTATGAGGAACACCGAGCAGATTAACAACTTTAATGACAAAAATTACCGCTTATAACACTGACTTCAAATCAAAGAACAATATCCGCAGACAGATATTTTCATGGTTTTCATAACAATTCATTATAGGCGGCACCAAGGGATTACATTTTTATTTCCCTGGTGTCATTTCTCTCAGACTCAGGTTCATTTCTCTTAATGAGGCAGCGGAAGATAAAGGGCAGTGATGGCTCCTCCATTGCCTCCGTGGAGCGTGAGGAATTTCGGGGCACGGTGATAACTGATCCTTTAAAGGGAGAGGGAGGGCTGGCAGGGGGAGTGCAGGGAAGCAGAGTGATGGGAGAGGATGCTGTCTGCCATAATGAACTAAAATTAAGACATAAATTCTCCCACCTTTGTTCTGACCAGATCTAACAAAAGGGATTCGACTTTTTAATGAGGAATGGATCAGTAGCAAAATTATTAGCTAATTAATTGTAAGGGGAAGGGAGGGGCAGAAGAAAAATACCTTCCGAGGAAGGACAGGACCAGGAGTTCTTAATGCAGCCTTTGAGAAATGGCAGGGGAAAGAGGCCCAATCCTGAAACCCCTCACTTCTAGAAGCCTTCCTTACATGAGTAGGGCTATGCAGTTATGGCATGTGAGGTTGGGTGCAAAGTGGTGAAGGATGGTGGATCCATGGTGACTCTAAGTGGGATCCAGAGTGCACTCCTAGGCAGGGCCAGTGCAACCATTTAGGTGAACTAGGTAGTTACCTAGGGTGCCAAGATTTGGGGGCGCCAAAAAATGGCGCCCCCAAAAAAATTTTTAAATGGTTGCAGCCACTGCTGCTGGAGGGGCTGAGCTGCCGGCAGCAGCAGCTGCCTGCCGCCGGCAGCCCAAGGTGTCCCCCGGGTCAGGGCGCCACCGGTCAGCGCACCCCTGAGGTCAGTGCACCGCTGCCGCAGGCCGGCAGCCCAGGGCACCCCCCGCCCTTCACAACATCCCTCTGGCAAAGGAAATTCTACAGGTTGACTGCTTGTTGAAAAAATACTTCTTTTGTTTGCATTTAACTGCTGCCATTAACTTCACTTGTGGGACTTCTAGTTCTTGTTGGTTATGTGATGGTAAATAAACACTTTCTTAATTGCTTTCTCCACACCAGTATGATTTAGTAAGACCTCTATCATATCCCCCTTAGTCATCTTTTTTCACAAGCTGAAAAGTCCCGTATCTTAATCTCCTCATACGGAAGCTTGTCCATACCCTAGATTTTGTTGCCCTTTTCAGAATCTTTCCAATTCACAATATATCTTTGTAGAAATGCGGCGCACAATCTGCACCGCCAGTATTCAAGATCTGGACATACATGGATTTATAAAGGCAATATAATTTTCTGTCTTATTATCTATCCGTTTTTTAAATGATTCCAACATTCTGTTCACTTTTTTGACTGCTGCGGCACATTGAGTGGATGTTTTCAAGAGACTACCCACAGTGACTCCAAGATCTTTCTTGAGTGGTAACAGCTAATTTAGACCCCATCATTTTATATGTATAGGCATTGTTTTATATGTATATGTATGTTGTGCTGTTACAAATATCCCAATGCGATCCTTCTCTTTCCACAAAGGCCTATCGTGGGTTATAATTATCACTCTATTGCTGGTACTATGGTAGCACCTAGAGCTCTTTGTGGTGACAGTGGCAGAACGCCCATCTCATTAGAGTCCAGAGAGATTGTTTTGCCTGGTTCCCAACGCTCTTGGACTTGAACGTCAGAGTCAAAGTTTCATGCCAGTGTTGCCAACTCTCGTGATTTTATCAAAGTCTCACATCACTTGATGCTTTCACAGAGTTATATCTCCTGCAGTCCTGTGATTTGGGACACCTCTGCTCTTCATCAAAGAGAGACAGCACATTTTGAGCACTTGTAGTTGCAGTGAAAGCTGGAAAATGTAACCAGTTTCACCCTAAGATTAAAAAACTAAAAGCAAATAGACGAGCCCCAAATGTATTTATTTCTTTTAAAGTCACGATTTTTAAGTGAATTTTGTGTTTTTTTTAAGGAGGGCGTTGGGGAAGGACACCGCTGACTCGTCCCCTTGTGCTCAGTGTTCTTGAATTCACCAGAATGCACATGACCCATATAACTGTCTGTTTTACCCACAGTTGTTCCTGCCTGCCCAGATTCCTCATCTGTTGGCTTTGCATCTTGCCAGCCAGGGCCAACTCCAGTGTTTTTGCCGCCCCAAGCAACAGAGAGAAAAAAAAAAAGCCGCGCGGCTGCAATTAGTGGCAGGTCCTTCCTCCGAGAGGGACCAAGCGACCCGCCGCCAAATTGCACCAAAGAGCTGGACATGCTGCTCCTTTCCTTTTGCCGCCCCAAGCACCTGCTTGCTGCGCTGGTGCCTGGAGCCGGCCTTGTTGCAGCCATGCTCACGTGGCTCAGAATCCTTTGGTGCCCCCCTCCTGTCCCCACTGGCCACCTGCTTAGAATTGTTATTTCCCAGACACCAAATAAGACCCGAGGAGGAAGGTTATGAAACCTCTCTCTTCACTAGCTGAGCCAGGAATCGCCAGCAGGAAGTCCTAGGAGCAGGACTGGCTAGGTTTCTGGCGCCCTAGGCGCTGGGACATTTCACCACACCCGGCGCGCAGGTCTCTGCGGCTCCGACGGAGCTGTACACAGGCATGCCTGCAGCAGGTTCACTGGAGCCGCGTCCCTGATCCCGGGCGGGGGGCGCCCTGGGCTGCCGGGCTGCAGCGGCAGCTCCCTGACCCGGGGTGAGGGGCGCCCTGGCTGCCGGGCTGCGGAGGCGCTCGCTGGACCTGGGGTAGTAGATCAAGACTATAACAGGGTTCAAAAAAGAACTAGATAAATTCATGGAGGATAGGTCCATCAATGGCTATTAGCCAGGATGGACAGGGATGGTGTCCCTAGCCTTTGTTTGCCAGAAGATGAGAATAGGCATCAGGCATCATTTGATGATTACCTGGTTCTGTTCATTCTCTCTGGGGCACCTGGCATTGGCCACTATCAGAACACAGGATACTGGGCTAGATGGACCTTTGGTCTGATCCAGTATGGCCACTCTTACGTTCTTGACAGTCTCTTAAAAGGAGTTCCACTTTCCCAAGACCAAGCAGGTTAAATGATTCCTGACTGTGATATATGATACAGAATCTCACCACATCAGAGTCTGTTACAGCAAAATCCAGCTAGCACACTCAGTCTCACCTGGAAAAATAACAGCCTTCAGTTCAGTCTGAGTGGTTTGAAAGGTGAAAAAAAATCATCACACTGATGGCATCTAGAGAAATTTTTGTGAAACAGCTGGAGTCGGCGAAAAAAAAATAAATTATTTGTCATAAAAACCAGCATTTTTCAAGTGACAAACTTTCTCATATCATGATGCAAATATATATTTTGCCCAGTAAGTATTATTTCCTAACAACTTCAACTTGAGACTTCAGTTTGCTCTCAAGTGTTTGCACCAAATATTTAATACCTTGGCAAAACCAGTTTGCTTAAAACAATGGTGTCTGATTGAGTGGATTAGAAAAATAAAGACGTGTCAAATGGATTAAGTCTGAAGCTTTTCTACTGCAGCATAGTCATCACTGACTTCTCTACTGCACTCAGTCTGACAACAGTTTCCCCACACAAATCATGGGCAAATGCCACTTGTCTATGCCAGGAATTGCAACTTATTTATTATTAAAGAGACAGTCGCAGATTGTACATTAAAAATGTTGACCTACTTTTTGGATCAAAATTTGCCCCTTGGTGATCAAGGGTGGATTCAGCATTGCTAGCATAAGTTCTCATTTTTAATTTGCTTAGCTTCTTATTTAAATGCTGGCTGCTATTTCCAAGGCCGATAGTAAAAGGACTATATTATTCATATGCATGAACAACACATTTATTAAAAAGGCAACATTCATGGTCTCTCTACTGGATCTTTGTTGTCATATCCTGTTGCCCAGTTAGCTAGGGATGAGATCTCAACAGATCTCATGAGTACAGAAGAGTTAAGCCTGGGTAATATTTTAATGGGAGATCTCAAGGGCTGCAATGTGGTGGGATCTGGACTAATTTCCCTCTACTGTTAATTGGCTGTATTATTCCTAATTTTCCTCTACCAATAGAGGACATTGGAGACAGCTGCATTTGCACACTGGAGACAGCTGCATTTCCATGGTGGGTGCATCAGTTTCTGGACATACACAATTATAGCATAAATTCAGAAAGCCCAACTATGCATATTGCAAAAATGCAACAGCAGAATAATCTGTTGCAATAGAGGTGTCCACTACTCAGCTACTACACAAGGCTCTCTGCCAAAAGTCTTTCCTTTAATGAAGAACATTTTTCTCATCCCAGGGGCTTTGGGTTCAGTGGGAGTTATGCATGGGGTGGGGCAAATTTTGCTCTTATTTACATAATGCAACCCCTGCGAGGTTAAGGTCGCTTATCACTCATTGATGGGCCAATCCCACATGGCAGGCTAGAAGCTCCTGGAGCTTCTTGATTCATCCCCCTAAGCCAGTAGGTCAGATCCCAGGGGATCCATGGAGGTATAAATTTATCAATGTGGAGGCCCTGTGCCTGCAGCTGCATGGTGGCTATCTCCTTAGAACTGCCCCATTCAGTGGGGATTCTGAGTAGCAGAGAGGGAACTCAAGTCAGTCAGTGCCCTGCAGACTTGCTAAGGATCAATGCTAGAGGGAGCTGCTATTCCACAGCATGCCCCTTCCTATCCCCAGCCTCCACCCCACCTCATCTTCAGGGCCCAGCTGACAATAGCCAGAGCACTACCCACTTCTGTATCCCTCACCTCTGCCCAGACCTGCTGATAGCCCAGGCTCTCTCGCTGTGGAGACTGAAGGACTAGTAGGTGTCAATGTCCCTTGGATACGTGAGATCTAGAGGTCTTGCATAACAGCTGCCCTCTTGTCCAACACACCAGATTGAACCGGGAACCTCCAGAGCGAAAAGGATCAGCTGCCATACTTAGCGTTGCCACCTATCCAGGTTTTACCAGGACAGTCTGGTTATTGGCTTCTGTGTCCAGGTGTCAATGGGTTGCCAGGTGCCTGGTTTTCCATCAGAAAGTCTGGTCGAAAAGGGGACCTGGAGTGTCCAGTCAGATGTACTGACCAGATACTGAAAGTCCAGTTATTGTAGAGTTGGAGGAGGTGTCGGGTCATTAAACCATGCCAGCCCCGCTCAGCTGGGCCACTTCCTACCTGCAGGCAGGCTCCTTGTCAGGCTGCAGCAGCTCCCCTCCCAGCCTCAGAGCAGAGGGAGCCCAGCTGGGGGATGTGAGGGGAGGTAGAGTCAATCCCGCAAGTGACAGGAAGAAAGGGGGAGAGGAATGAGCAACAGGGGCGGGGCATTGGGGGAAAGAGATGGAGCAGGGGCAGGGCCTTAGGAGAAGAGGCAGGGCAGGGGATGGGGCCTGGGGGTCCTGTTCCCAGAAATTAAGCCACAGCTTGCAATCAAGCCAGAACTTGAGCTAAAAAGGCAAGGGGCTCAAACAATTCATATTATCTGTGCATGGGCAGAAAGCGGGACCAGTGGGTAACACGTGCATGGCTGCAAGAGAAGACCAGAATCCAGCTATTGTCTGTGGGATTGGGCCCAAATAAATCTTCACTCAGTTAAATACATAATAAAATTGCAACATAACCAACACCAGATAGGGATTAAAATTATTCCAGGGTAAACTGCCTCTCCTCTAAAACCCCATCCTGGGTTCTTGCCGATCTCCTATTGGGGGTGCTGTTGCCATCACATTTATTTTAAATGAATAATATCATGGAAGAAGCAATATCATCCATGGAATTTAATACCCTGACTGGCTTTGCCTCAACATTTATTTTCTATATAATCTATCCCGTAGCAGAGAGACCATTAACCAGTCAAACCATGTTCAATCCATTGACATTATCGCTTAAAGGGAGCATGCTGAGGATTTGTACAAACTAGTGAGCAGTAAATTTACTCTTCTAATAGGTTCATTCTTTATTAGGTATTTATTTCAGAAGGTTAAACCATAATTAGATTTAGCTAAGAAGCTGGAAAAGAAAGAAATGGAGATTCCAGCCTGAGAATTTGTTTTATTTGTTCCTTGGACGTCTAAAGAAATTCCTGGCACAATCTATATTCCTCCAAATAGGGGCTGAAAAACTAAACAGCTCCAATGTTTCTGCCAGGTGGTTGCATTTGTCTTTCCTGTACAAAAGTTATTGCCATGCTGTAATGTTTCTCTGAAATACAGCGCACGGAGCCTAAGCTGAACCCAATTTACTGTGGCAGATGAATATAGCCAAGGTGGTGGTCTGAATGTTTGGCCTCAAGGCACAATCCAGTTTTCAACTGTTTCAAAGCTATTATGTCAAAGGCTGTTTGCATAAACACAACAATAGCAGTGATCCCAGTCAGAGAGAGACTTGACTGGGACAGCCTGCCCTCTGGTGCCTAATGTACATATCTGTGTATGTGTCTCTAGAGCTAGGTCTATAGAGCTCCCTGTGTGGAGAGACAGAGAGAGTTCAGCTGTGTGTGTGTGGAGGGGGGGGGTGTATAACCTACATCCATCTGTCTATCGATTCTCTCTCTCTCTCTCTCTCTCTCTCTGTGTTTATGGGATATGGGGGTGAGGCAGGATCTCTGCAAACACACAAACCCATAGCTGTGTTTCCACACGCACACATCTTCTATGCTGACAAAAAGAAAAGGAAGTTCTGCCAATGCTGGAAATGGGAGAACGCTAATGACTTTTTAAACTTTTCTCAAGCTTTGAGGGAACAGATGTGATTATTCAATTCATTACAAGAAAAAATGTCTTGCAACCAAATGCTTGTGATGAGCTGACTGATGATGTGGGAACCTATGAGAAAGCTGTTTCCCTTATTAGAATTGGAGAATTCTCAAGTCATTAACGTTCTGTTCCTCTCCCTACCCCACCCCATCCCTCTCTCTCTCTCACACACACACACACACACACATACACTTTATTTTATTTTATTTCAGAGATGACTCCAGCCCAAACTCCATAGCTCTGCCACGGACAGAACCAAAACAGCAGACCCAAATATTATCGGAACCTGGAGTGCTCTACATCGGGATCGGGACTTTCTCCAACTTTCGCTAGGTTCAGACTGGATCCAATCCATATGCATGAACCGCAAACTCAGATCTGAATCTGGATCCAGGGTTCAGTCAGGGGTCTTTGGTTCAGACCCCTCTGATTTAAAATATGGGAAGAGGATAGGGTTTCCAGTTATTTTGGAGGTAAGGGGCAGGAAATTCATTAGAATATAGCACTGGCTGAAAATAAATGTCCTTTAAAAAAAAATCATCCTATTTATACAGACCCATTAATGCACATGGTTTATTAAGGGACCTGGCAGGTTCTATTCTCTTGTACAGACATTTGTTTTTGTTTTTGTTTTTCCATTTTGATCAAATCTGAACAACTGAGAGTTTCACAGCTAAATGGGGTGAAACTCATAGACTCATGCAGCTACAAAGCCAGGTGTGACCAAGCTATTAAACCAGGATTCGTGTTTGCTCAAACTCAGAATTTAAAGGGGATTTTGGGGATGCAAAACCAAAGGAAATGCCCCCACAACCAGTTGTGAATCACAGACACATAGAGATGGTCAGACTGGATCAGACCCGTAATCCATCCAGCCCAATATCCTGCCTCCAACAGTGGCCAATGCTCGACGCTTCTGAGAAGGGTACAAGAAACCTCACATTAGGCAGATGTGGGAAAATCTGCTCCCCACATGAGGTCTCCTCCTAATCTGTAATACTTAAAGACTGGTTTTAACCCTGAAGCGTGAGGTTTTATGGCCCTTCCAAAACCTTTTTTTAAGCATTAACTATTATATTATTTATTATTTATATTACTGAAGCACCTCAGAGTCTACTGGGCAAGATGTTGTATATACACATGTTGAGCAAAGAGATGCTGCTTTCCCCAGGGACTCACCATCTGTGGGTATTCTTATTATCCATATACATGGTCAGTCACAGCCATCGTATTTTACACGGTTGTCATACACAGCATAGAACGTTATGCATTGATATGTTCGAATTGTTACTGCTCTATAATAAAATAGCAGCCACCCAGGGCTGTGACCACCCTTAGACAATCCTTAAAAAATAAAACCCCACCACCATCAATGACCCCAGATTGAATCAAATAACCCAGTGACAACATGAATTTTACAATAGTTAAACTCCTCACACCTCAATAGGAATAAAAATAATTACGGGCAAGTAAAGGCCCCAACCAAGATTAAGGCCTGTTTTCTAGCTGCTATAGGTTGGTAGACTGGGTAGACGGTCCCTTCACCATAGATCTAACTGTCTGATAAAGACATGAAAGGCAGAGATATGGACAGTGGTAGGCTATAATTAAAGAAGAAACTAATTATTGTTATAACTAAATGAGTGAAACATATCTAGTATTTGCTTCCAGGATAGCAGTAGGGAAAATATAGCTTGTAAAAACTTTTATTGCACTTAAAACAGACAAGTTTATTGGTAGGTTCCAGCAAAGGGGACTCTAATTTATCATCAGAGAGCCAATCTCATCCCTCAGTTTCCCCATCTGCACACTGAGCTGCATATGACTGATAATCTCCTCTCTCACAGCACAGCACAAAGATTAAGTTAATGTTTGCAAAACACTCTGTGCATATCTAGCACTTGATGGATGCTGAGAATTATTCATTATTAACAGTTAGTGTTATTTATTTTATAGTCATGCTTAGAGGCCTCAGCTGAGATCAAAGTTCCATTGTGCTAGACACTGCAGGCACAAATAGCAAGAGACAGTCCCTGCCCCAAAGGCTTTATGATCAAAGCTACTGATCCTGTCAGCATGGATGCACATCTCTACATTTATGTGCGCAAATAGTCCCATGGCCATCTGCTGGTAAACTCATGCATGTCGAGTGAAGGATGTACACAAGTGTTTGCAGGTTAGGGTCTCCAAGGAGTCACATGACAGGCCCACGAGGAGAAGGGAAGCAGTCACCAAAAAGTAAAATGACTTGCCCACCATCAGTGGCAAAACTTGGAAGAGAATCAGATCTCCTGGATCCCAATCCAGTCCCCTCACCACTAGACCCCACTTCCTCCACAAAAGGGGCAGTTTTAGGCAATTGAAATCAGGTGCAAAGCAGTCAAATAAAAAAAAATTAATTCATAGACAGCAGCTTTGCTTCTAGCCTTTTAGCCTTCTAATGTTTTTAAAGATGCATTCCTGTTTACATTGTTCTAGTGGCTGCTTCGTCCTTGGCTTTTCTGGGCCCACAGTTAGATTGTCTCATTTAGACCAGGATGTTTTGAATTGTCTTTCTGTTGCTATGACCTGGACATGATGATCCACACAGGGATAAACAAAAGCAACAACCTTCTAAATTACCCTCCCATACGGTACAACCATATGGAGCCAGCCAAGCACTCATACACGTTCTCCACTTGCATCATTGAAGTTAGTGGGACGTAGACATGTGCACAGGTGTATTAATAAATAAGGATGAGATTTCTCTCATGCTTAAAGTTAAGCATGCTCTTGAGTGTTTTGCTGAAACAGGTTTTGTATTAAAACACTTCTGTTGTTTTTCTTGCAGGTAACAGGAAGCAACTGCCCCAAGGGAAAAAAAATTAAAACTCCCCAGTGGGTTCTGAGCTTGGTCCATGCATGTCCTTAGAATCTCACAAGGCCAGGAGTTCTCTATGGGCTTGATCCTGCTCCCATTCGGGTAAATGGAAAAACTTTAATGGTGCAGGAGCAGAAATCTACCAGGAGTGGAACAGAAAGACTCCAGGGGTGGAAAGGAGGTTGAAGCAGAAGACCAAGAGGCAGGGCTCCTGTGTTATTACCAGTTCTGCTCCTGATTTGCTGCATGACATTGGTCAAGTCACTTGGGTCTACATTTGCAACATGCCCACTATTGTTAGGGGCTCAATTACTAGGTGTCTCAAGATGGACACCTAGAAATTCAGGAGCTCAAAATAAGAGGCCACATTTCTATTCCTCAGTTTTCCCATCTGAAAAATGTGAATCTTGTCAGCTAATCAGACACAGACAGCTTAAGCATCCTATCCAAAGCCAAAGAGGCCTGTCTTCCCAACACCGGGAAGGGGAGAGTTTATTTAATGTTTGTAAAATGCATTGAGATTCCAGGATGAAAGATAGTCTAGGGTGGCAAAGCAGGGGTCATTGTTGTCAGAATTAAGACTGTGTGCTGACAGCAGAGGAGACAGGGAATGAAAAAATGTAAAAGGCTTGCTTTTTTTTTTTTCAAACTTGAAGATGCATAAAGGGAACCACCTGTTTCCTTCCCCTCAACCCATCACGCTCCGATGTAATAACTTTCCCTAATTCCACGGCTCTCACATAGCCACTGCTGTATGCAGTTGGCAGAGTCTTTGCAGATGCAATGCATTAGCAAAGCCTGCAAGTCAGCATCCTGTTTTTCCAATCACTCTTCTGAAACTCCTCCACTTTTCTCAGAGGTTTTATCAGAAAGATGGTCCTCTGAAACATTTCAGCAAGAGGATCTGACAGCTCTTCAAACACCAGCTGAAATTCATTTGTTTTCCACTGCTTCCTGTTTTTACAAGTTTATTAATGTTTCATCAAGATAGACTGAAGATTAGAACTTTCACCAGTCACGCTGAATCTCTAATTTGAGACACAGCCTTCATATCATTATATACACATTACCCATACACACATGCATCTATATACACCTATATATACATGCACATATATATGTGGGATGGGCAGGCAAATGAGCAGCTTTAGAAGTCCCATTAGTAATGTGTGAATCCATCTGTGTACCTGTAGATGTATATATATGTAGATTTGTCTGTGTACCTGTAGATGTGCACATACATATAAACACACACAAAACAAATTAAAACCCTAAGATATCAGCAGCCTGACATGAAGCCTTTTCCTTATGGAATGATTTCTGAAGCCAACAAAGTAACTCAGCAAGTACAGCACCTCAACGGGAGTGCATAGTTCAGGGCCGCTCTTCAGACGAAGCATAAGGCAGTGAGACATTCCAGCAGACTAGTGGGGGCTGAATGTCAGAGCTCAATGAAGAAGGGACTGGGAGTGCTCAACCATCCAGGCTTTTAGTGCTCTCTCTCTGGCACATTAATATGCTAATTGTAACAGAAAAAATTTGGAACTAATTCCATGTACTGTTCATGTAAGAGCATCCAGGTAGCACCAAGAATGGCAGTATCAAAACAGACATGATTGCATTACTTTGATATATTATAGTACAAGAGTATGTAATATGTTCTATTTAAATAGGTTAACAGGCTGTTTAGTTACAACAGAAATCTAGGTCTATTTCTAATTTTCACACTAAGGTTGTTTTCTCTTAAAACCATGAAATATATCTGTGCAGCCTCATTTCATTTTCCTTACAACCATGACAACAAAAAGAAAGTGATAGTGACAGTTTTTATACTAGTAATTCTGTTGATTTCTGAAGGCACAAAACACCACTCTGCTTGTCTTTGCTGCTGGAAAGTACTGGTGCTTACAGAACTGTCCATTTTGGCTTTCCTTTTCCTTTTCTTTCCCACTCCTCCCTCCAAAATTTCATTTAATTGGGCCATCTGGTAGGTACAAAAAAAGCAGCATCTGCATTGGTTTGGTGATTTTAAACATGTCTGATGTGTCACCTGATGGAAAGTGCTGGTGACATAATCATGAAAGGCACTGGGTAACTTACTGTACTGTTGCATTAGACTAAATTTGTATGATCGCATTCTGGAAAATGGAGCTTTCTAGTTGACTGCAAAGAAATGTCAAGTAATGTCATACTTTTAGATTGTGTTGGGTGGGTGTGGTATAGCATGAGGTTTATAATAGCACTAAGAAACCATCTCTCTGTCTTTATCAAGTATCTGACTCTAAATTCTCTGCATTCTTTGTCATGTGGCTAATGCCAACCACAAGCCACTCTGAAAATGTATCCCTCAGTCACCAAACAATATGAAGTTCCTTTAAAATTACCCCGGGCCCTTATTACCACTGTGAAGTTATTACCTGACTACTAAAGATTGCAGGACACAACATTCTTGTTTAATTACACATTGGTTTTATTGATGTATCTGTTTGAGGTGAAATAAAGTAACTGCTTCAACTCTGTCCACTTTGGGACCATTTGCTAGATGATGACAAGTAATAACAATAATGAAATGTAGTGACTGATGAGCATTAGACACGGGTTGGAATGTTCACACAAAGGTTTGCTTGCTTCTCCACACTTCCATCAAACCTGTCAGGTCTGCACATCTGAGCTGGAAACCTCACAAGAACAGGCCATTATGGCATTTTCATTGCTAGTCTATTCCCAGTTACACCAAAAACAGCGCCCTACCACTTCCAGCTTTGGTCAGGACCACCGTAAAAGGGCATGAGAAGGAAAAGAAATAAATACGTTAGCTGAGCTTTTTCGAGCTTTAGGAATAATGTTTGATTCATGATCAGTTCAAGTGATGGAAAAAAGTTCAGATAGACACAGGGCTGGTGCAACCATTTAGGCAAACTAGGCTGCTGCCTAGTGATTGGGGCTCCTAAAAGTCCCCTCAGGCAAGGAGATGGAGTAGAGGTGAGCTGAGTGGCGGGGCGCGTGGGGAGGGCTGCCCGCAGTAACGGGGGGGGAGGCGCACAGGGGAACAGCTCCCCGCCCCAGCTCACAGGGCCGTCCTTAGGATTTATGGGGCCCTATGCCGTATTATTACACTGGTGCCCCTATGCCGGATGGCAGCCCAACCGCACAGCCTGGTGGGGGAGGGGGAGGAGGGACGAGACAGCAAAGGGTAATGAGACGCCCGGCCTGCCTCACTGTGGCAGAGAGTCACAGTTCCCCGCAGAGACCCCCAGACCCTCTCCCTCATGCAGAATGGACATGAAGAAAGTACCTAATGAAAAGCACTAAAACTTGGGAATAAAAAATGTCAGTCACAGGCTTTTTGATATGCCCTGAAGTTTGTCAGAGATTTAGGGTACGTCCAGGGACTACGCGCCGTATCGGTGGGGTAGCGATCGATTTATCGGGGATCGATATATCGTATCTCATCTAGATGCGATATATCGATCCTGAATGCGCTCCGTTGACTCTGGACTCCGCGCGGAGCGAGCAGCAGTAGTGGAGTGATGGAGGAGACGCGGGACGTCGCTCCCGCGCCGTGAGGATGCTGGAGGTAAGTCGGAATAGATACTTCGTAGCTGAAGTTGGTATCTTACGGCGAACCCCCGCCCTAGTGTATAGCCGGCTTTATCTGCAAAACTTCGTAGTAAGGGCTGAGTCAGCTGTTCTTGCTGATACAACTTAGCAGATAATGGAACACATGATGCAGTCTTTCGTCTGTTTTACATTTCTTAATCAGTATTTTCTAAGATGAATTTATATTTTAATTTACTCTTAACCTTAAACCAGCATTCCAGATACTACATATTTAAACTCACTGAAACAAAGAACAATTATTTTAAATTAAGTCAGCAGGGTTGGTGTTTCATACAATGTTAATTGCTTTTAAGAAAAGGAACACATTTACTTGTGTCTGATCTCCCCAACAAATAGACATGTATAGAAATTTCACCAACTTAAAAAAATATGTTTCCAAAGATTTAGGATAACAAGGATTTTATGTTTACTAGAGTACCTGATTTGCGGAGGGTTCCTCTTAAACTAGTTCATCAGATAGCCAGAATTAAAGAAAGGGAAACTCTTTGTCAGCTTTGGAAGGAAGCACTGTTGTCCCTTTAAGGGCTCTCGTCAGTCGGTGAGTGGGGGGGACAGCGCTTGAAGGGTAGGACAGAAAGGCCAGGAAGACTTGGAAGCATTTTTTTTCTAACTTAAGTAATAAATGTGGATTTTAGATAAGGGAGGTCTTGGCTGAAGGATTATTTAAAAAAACTATATATTCGGAAGATCCAAACATTTAGCTAAGATGATTGTGCATCTAAGTCTATGCAGCTTTTTTAGGATGTGATTTATAAGGCTTCACCAGCTCAATAATAGATATTTTTAAAGCAATTTTAACTAAGGTCTGTAGACTGACATGTTCTGTGTAAATATTACATTAATGTTGTTGTCAGTTAAATCAGAAATACAGTATAAAAAATTTATGGGCATAAGCTTCGGTGGCAGTCTGATGAAGTGTGTTATAGCCACAAAAAAAAAAAACCTATGCCCAAATAATTTGTTAGTCCTAAAGTGCCAACAAGGACGACTCCTTGTTTGCTGATATAGACAAACAGGACTATCACTCTGAAACCTGTCCAGTAATATAACCTTGGGGGTTGGCAAATGCCTGTTAACGGCTGCATACCCCTGAAGGGCTCTTTAACAGTTTCCAATGTTGTGTAATAAGGTCTGGCGGCTGATGGCTTTTTCAACTTTTAACTACTAGATTCCCTCCAAGGGAAGACTCACCAGGCTGCAGGCAGCCATCTATGGAGCCTGCAGGAAGTCAGAACAGGGAATAGCGAAAAACAAGGTGTGGGGACGTAAGACCCAGTGGTGCCCCAACTTTTCAGGTGCCCTACGCAGCTGCCTGTGTGCCTATGCCTAAGACAGCTCTGCAGCTCACCTCCACTCTGCTCCTCTGCTGAAGCCACAGCCCTCTCTAAGTCTCTCCATTGGGCTGCACGCCTGCAGTGGCCGAGGACAATTAGAGGTGGTTGCCAGCATGCTCAGTGGAGGAGGCCGAGCCAATGTGAGCTGCGATGGGGCAAACCCAGGATCAGGTTAGGCTGTCGTGGTGGGGGTCTCCCCAGGCAGGGTTAACTGCCGGTGGGAGGGGGAGGGGGAAGTCCCAGGCAGGGTTAGCTGCCATTGGGGAGCCGGGGGGAGTCAGGTCTCCCCAGTCAGGGTTAGCTGCCACAGCGGAGATAGGGGAAAGTCTCCCTGGTGGGGTTAGCTGCCTTGGGGGACGGGGGAGTCTCCCAGGCGGGGTTAGCTGTGGGAGGGGACCGAGGTGGAGAGGGTTACTGTCGTGTGTGGGGGGTAGCTGCTGTGGGGGAGGGGCTCCCCGGGTGAGGGGCTGAATTAGCTGCCGTGGGGGGGTGGAGTTAGCTGGATGGGGGGTGCAAGGTGGAAGTTTCGCCTAGAGCATGAAACTTCCTTGCACCGGCCCTGGATAGACAGCAAGTTTGTAATACAATATTATTATTAATCATTTTTGCATCTCCCTGACATCTGTGATTATTTTATCTTAATTGGTTGGCCCAGCAATCCTATGAATAGATCTCAACATCTTTGGCTTAATACATGCCATGTGATGGACTGATGTCTTGGACAATCATTTGTTTTGTGAAAATAAAAGCAAATAAACAGCTTCAGGAAGATGTGGAGACCTTGACCTTCCTATCCCCCAGGCCCTAGCTAGTTCCAGCAATGCATTATTATTATCTATTCCTTGCATCAGTAGAACATTAGTTGCTCTACAAAGACAAGCTGAGTGAAGGGAATATCTTTTTACTGGACAAACTTCTGGTGGTGAGAGAGACAAGCTTCCGAGCTACACAGAGCTCTTCTTCAGGTCTGAGAAAGGTATTCAGCACGTCAAGGAAACAGGAATTGTCATCTCAGATCAAACCCATGGCCCATCTACTTCAGTATTCTGCCTCCAATAGCGGCCTCGCCAGGCACTTCAGAAGAAAGCGTAAGAACTCTGCACCAAGCAGATGTGGGATAACCTGCCCCTTGCATGAGGTGTCTTCCTGAACTTTCCTAGGTAGAGACTGTCTTCAGACCTGAAGTGTGGAGCCTGCGTGGAATTCTCACTGCTTAGATAGACAACAAAGGGACAACGTACAAACACAGGAGAGCAGGACATGAAGAGATAAAGCAGTGGTGGTTTAGCACACAGCTTGGTTCTACAGTTTTCATTGTTAAGGTAAAGAGTTTTAGTCCAGTTCATTAACAATGTCTAAGGTGGAATGGCCTCTTGGAAGTAGTAGAGTTTTAAGGGGGTATCTGAAGGAGGAGAAGTTTGAGGCCATGGAAGGCTGGATCAGGGAGGGAGAACCAAGCACTGTGGAGCTACAAGGAGGAAAGCATAGAGCTAAGAGTAGAGGAATTAATCATGCAGCTGGATCAGGCTGCAGAAAGCTAACGACTCAAGACGGGGAGACAAGTGGAGTTCTGCTTCTGCAGATCTTTCTTTGTTATTGTTTATCTATTGATATCAACCCCTCCATCTCCTTCAAGCAGGCAATGCAAAACTAGATTGTCTGGTTTCCACAGTCCATTTTCCCACCTCCTAGTGCCATCTGGGAACTTGCATTTCTAATGGGAATTCCAGATGTCTATGTCATTCTGGGTCTAGTCTTTCCGGTCAGATGCTCTGCATCACTATTGTGGCATAACACGCACTCCAAGTGGAATGTTGTACAAATGGCTGTGACAGGACTGGTTTCTAACCAACATGCACCGCACAACCAACTGGACCAGTCCCTCAGACTCACATTCACGCAAGCAGGCTGGTTTTCTTCCTCAGCAGGCCGTAGCAGTGCTAAGCTGCATTTGATACAATTTTCTTTCTTAACCTCTCAAACATTTGTCTAAGTATGAGAACGATTCCCCGTACTGACTTGGACCTGAATTGTCTCCCACTGGAAGTGGTGGAAGGGCCATTTCCTGGGACTCTGAACACTAGGCTGGACAAACCACCGCAATGTATACTAGAGGGAGCAATCCCGCACTGACCCCTAGCAGAGAGTTAGATCTAACAGGTTGTTCTATTTCAAACTTCTGCCATCCTATGTGTGCTTCATCCCGCAGCTCAACATTAGTTCTATGTAACTGCTGGAAGGAGGGTGGGGTAGTGGTAATGTACGGGTCCCATGTAAATAGTTTTCTACCCAAGGAGCTGTTATACCTTTGTACACTTATCAAGCCAATTCTGCTTGAGGTTAATGCCCCTCTAGAACTCAGGCCTTTTGTGGGATATAATCCAGGGTAACTGAAGAAAGTAACCAGGCCAAAAGTTGTGCATGGCTGCATAAGGAATCACTCCAAGCTACACAGAGGCATGTGATGCTATTGCATCCAGAACAGACCTGTTTTGAGTATCAGCTGTTTTGCTTCTTTCACCCTAATTTCTTTGCAGAGCAAGCTGTGGTTCCAAGCTATTTTGGACAATAAAGTATGTTTGGGCTGATTGGAACAGGAAAGGACAAGGCACTCCACGTGGAACGTCAACACCTTTGTGGCACGACAAGTCCACATAAAGACTATCCCATCCCTTTAAGCACCAAAGACAGACAATGTGGCTTCTGCCAGCCAAGGTCTAAGAAAACATCACTAACACGCTACTAAGATTTGAACTCCACAGTCACTCAGTTTTTCCCTTTAAGCTGTGAGAAAGGGAGAGAGATGAGTGTGCTGCACTTAACAGAGGTTAGCACTGGATAATCTACTCCAAGGTTCTCTTTAAACAAAAGAGAAAAAAGTTGTTACAATCATAATCAAGGAGGAAGCCAGCTTAGCAAACAGACTTCTTCTAAGTTCACTTTGCTGGAAAGATTTATATTGCACTCATAACAAAGTAAATGGATCATATATAAATGGATCATATATATAATGTTCAGAATGCATCTTTTAAAATGCTGTCTGCTCCCTGTAGGGGATCCTGGGGAAGGGTTTTGAAAATACCTGACACTTGGTGCAAGCCAGCCCATTAGAAAGGCAAAAAAAAATGGCACATCAGAATGTTTCACAAGCTCAGTGATTCATAGATTTTTAAGGCTGGAAGGGAGCATTAGGATTATCTAACCTGACCTCCTGTATAACACAGACCACGGGATTTCTCTGAATTAATCCCTGCTTCAGCTACAGCAGATCTTTTAGAAAGACAGCTAATCTTGATTTTAAAAAATCCCAGCAGTGGACAATCCACTACAACCCTTAATCAGTTGTTCTAATGGTTAATTACCCTCCCTGTTAAAAATTCTCTCTGGCACGATGGTCTAGCAACACTAAGAAGGGATGAACTAAATCAGAAGCAGAGAACGTCACTCCAACCCTCCCTACAGCTTGGTGAATTTTCAGAATTTTGACCAGAGACTCCTGTGAGCCTCCTTGAGTGGAGCATTATCAAACATGATACACTTACACCCCATTCAACAGAGTTAGAGAAACCACCCACTCTCTCAAGCAGCTTCCCAGGGATTGTATCTCACTGCTCCCTCTTATAGTGTGCTGGGGCAGATGAGTTAATTCCCCACAGCTGGCCCCGCCTAGGTACCCTGCCCTCTGGGCAGTCAGCTGTGGCTCTTTCTCTAGCCAGAGGGATAGAGTTAACCCTTTGCACACTGACCTTTGGCTAGATCCATGCAGCCCCTTCCTATAAGCTACTTTCTTCTTCTGCTTGTGTGGCATAGTATGTAGTGTCATTTAAACTCCTGGGAAGTCACTGAAAGTAGGAAGGACAAAGTTGCAGCTTGACACTGGGCTTCTTGTGTCCAAATATTTTTCAGCTTTTTTTTTTCTTGCTGCTTTGTTGTGCATCATGTAATGCTGTATAGAAAGAACTTAGACTGAGCGACCAGGAGTTAGTTTCCTAGCAGCTACCTAAGGACAATGAGACCACACTCTGCTGCCACTTCTGAGGCCTTATGCATTGTCCCTGGCAGGAAGGCATATATATTGCTGGGCTCTATACTGAATCTAGCTCCACTGTTGAAGGTTTGTTTGACTGCCATTGTCATGCACAGTATTTTTAAAAGTGTCTAGTAATTCTGAGTGCATCAAGTTTGAGATCCCAAATTAAGTCACCTTTCAACAATTTTTAAAAATCACTTTGCCTCTTGGCAGCTTAAAATTATAAACTGTTTCCTCACTGAGCTTGTTTTCTTGCTTGTTATTGTAGGGCTGCACATGAACACTGGTCTGTGCACACTGATTGTTACTGCAGATGACTTGTGGACTACGCACCCTGGTTTGTTAGGATAGGGTTGCTCAGGGGAGCGGGGTGTGCATACCAGTTTGATGTTGGTGGGTGCTGGATTGCACATACTTGTTTGTTATTATAGGCCTGTCCATGATCACGGGGCTATGCACCCTGGTTTGTTAGCATAGGATCTTTTTATTATTAGAATGTTATTAATGGATGCCAGGATTTTCGTATCTGAACTTAAAAAACACTGACCCATTTGTTTTCAATATACAGAGAGAATTGTATGGATTTTATATATAGACTGGTGTATTTTTGGCCTAACAAAACTTGATAGTGTCCCTTTAAAGCACACTTTTCCTGCAGAATATTTAGATCTTATTTTGCAAAGCTGTGGCCAGAACTATTAAGACCACAGACAAGAGCGGCACTTCCCCCCTTATATCCTGTGTTTAGAAACAGAAGGTTACAGGCTACCCAGCTAGCTGGTGCAACATTCATTATTTACTCCTATCGGCCTGGGAATCTCAGCAAGGCCCAGTGCCACTGACCCTGCACTGGAGGTGTGGAGAGCAGAGTCAGGAAAGATGCTCCCCAAAGCCCCCGGCAGATGGTTCAGACCCAGGCTCAGCCAGGCAGAGAGCACTGCTTGTCGCTCGTGTTTCAACAGAAAGAAAAGTGACTGCTTATTTATTTATTTACTCATTTTAATTTAGCCTCAGAAAATTCCATCTCTACACAAGGGGCTCTGATTTTCTACTGCCCCTGTGTGACAGATGGTGTTTTATGCCAATGCAAAGTGCATTCTGGTCTGGCAGCATTTTACACCCTCACTGTACTGGTGTAAATGCTGTACTTTGGGCGGAGGATATGCTGTATCCTTCATACAGACCAACAAGGACTTATCGCTGCTTTAAACACAAACTCTACTCTCCTTTAGCTATCAAGTCATCGCTGTTCTAAAATGAACCCAGTATAAATGTCTCTAGGCCATATCTTAGTCCCACTGGACTTCGCAAGAGTTTTGCCATTGACTTCAACAGGACCTGTATATTTGAGTTCATGGACTGCTTTTAAAAACACAACATAAATCAGACAGGCTGCAAGGCAGCTGATGAGCCCTGTCCTTCGTTAAACAAACACAAAGTTGAGGATGGTGCAAACACAGAGACTCATCCACAGGAACAGACAGGTAAACAAAAACATTCTGCTAAGCTGCTAATCGTCCACATATAAACTTCAGGCAGCCTGTGGCCTCACAGACATGCCAAGGCACTCAGGGATGATCCCGGAGTGGACTCATTTAAACCAACAATGGGCCCAAGCTCTGTGTCTGAGTCCAGATTCCAAAACCCTTCATTCCCCCACCACCACCCCCAAATGCACACACACAAATAAGATGTGCTTGGATTCTCGGTGCCAATCCATGCCCACCTCTAACTGCATCAACTCATTAAGCCTATGGGAGAAGTGGAGTTCCTGACCAGCTCCACCTCACCTTCCCCCCTTTTTAGTCATGTACACTGAGGTCCAGTATCAGTGGTATTTATTACAGGCATGACGATAGTGCCAAGAAACCCCAGTTGAGAGCATGTGCCCATTGTGCTAGATGCTGTACATACAAATGGTAAGTTAGTCCCCAGGAGCTTACCATCAAAAGAGACAAGACAGACAAAGGAATGCTCAATATCCAAGTTTTACGAATGGAGGCACAGGAAACTAAATAACTTGGCCAAAGATCCCATAGTGGAGCGAGGATCTGAAGCCAGGTTGCCTGAGGGCCAGTGCTTTAACTACTAAGCCAGCCTTCCTTCATAAGAAAGAAGAGAGCAGAAGAGAATAGCAAAACTGCCAGGAAGGCTCAGCTTCTGGCTAGGAGCTCTGTATTGCTCTGGGGAAAAGATCACAGCAGGCAGAAAGCATCAACTGCAGGCAGATAATGACATATTTAACAAACACGTACAGCCAATGGACTCTGAAGTGACTATCTTTCTTTCTTTCATGGATATTTTTCCCCCTCTCTGAAAATTCCCCCATTTGCAGAGTGTCACTTGCATCCAGCTTTGGGTGTTTAAACTGTTTGGGGACTGCGGGGAGGGGACGGAGAAAGTCAGATTGATATCTTTAGTGCAGCCTGTACTCGTCAGGGCTAAAGACAGGTCATGAAGATGGCAGGAATACTAAGCTTAAGGCGACAGACTTTGGCGCCGTGGTACATTTAAGCTGAGACTGAGAGTCCAGAATTCCTGGACATCATAAAGAATCTATTATCTTTGTGGTCACTTTCAGCAACACTGGTTTCATTACCATCTGTCTTCATCCACTGATGCTTAGAGAATAAATATTAAATATGGAACTTTTCCTGGATTCAAGTCACAGAGGCAGATAGGGAAACAGTTCTCTAGTAATATGATCTCAGAGCCCCCTAGAGTAGGTGGGGGAAGACAAAAAAAATATGATCATTAGCTCTGTCGACTTGAAAATAAGGGTTCGGTTTTCAGTTGAGCAATAATTCTCTTTTCAAGGTGGGCAATATTTAAGCAATCATCCCTAGAAAATTGGTCATTACCATCACTGGCTAATAACCGATTTGTTAGTTAATAGCCCAAGGTGAAGCCAAGGGCAGGAAATGCTCTAACAAACCACTTGCTGACTGCAGTATTAACAGATTTCAAGGGTATCATTGCTATTATAAACCATGTTCACTGATTTATAACAACGCTAATATGTTTTATAAAAGAGCAGGTGCAGCGTTCTGGAAAAATTCATCATTCCTGGCTTCTTCGCAGCTGATTGTCCACCACCCACAGTCCTGAAGTGGATGTCATCTAGTTTTGAATGGCTCAGAGATATTCTGGAAGGAGGAAGGGTGACCAAGTGTCCCGATTTTATATGCACAGTTCCGATATTCAGGGTTTTGTCTTATATAGGTGCCTATGCCCCTCCCCCCATTCCCAGTCTCCTGATTTTCCACACTTGCTAGGTGGTCACACCTAGCAGAAGGAGGCCAAAGAAAGGAAAGGAAAGGAAGGAATCCAACAAGGCGCACACATCTTCTTCCTCCCAAAACTGACATGTCTTCACAGTTTGGCCAGTTCACAGTGACATGCCAGTTCCAGGGCCCAGCCAGACTCTGCGCCTCACCCCCGTCCTAGTGCTCTCTGTCCTGTTCCCCCCTGGGGAGCAAGGCAAAGGAATAGCCCCTGTGGCTTGACCTGGTAACCCGCAAGAAGCTGATTGGGGGGAGCAAGAGGAGAGCATTCTTATTAAAAACTCAGGAGCAGCAAGTTTCAAAGAATTGCAGGTTCTGTCCAATTCACATTGCAGTCCCCCAACCTGGTGAATGTTTCTACCAATACAGCTCCTTGGCATATGTAATCACAATGATCTGGACAGCTCCCACCATGCTTTTTCACACTGCTATTGCTATAAATTAATTATTAATTATTATTATTTATTATATTATCATCATCTCAAAGGAACCCAAAGCTCTATGTCAATTATTTGCATGGGGATAATTCATTAGGACCATGTGCTCATGCCCGTAATATCCATCTCCTGTGATTGCAAAGGGAGGCAGCTCCAAGAAAACCTCCAGTTACAAAAGGTTATACCTCTGGATTAGCATCACAACATGGCATGTGGGAGTTTCGATACCACTCAAGGTCTGTCTGTTTCTACATGACTAATACAGAAAGGTCATCAGCAAAAAAATAGACTTTTCAACTTTCTGCTAATCCTTCCCTCTTTAAAGATATGTGAGATTTCTTAATTGCACTAATGTACAAACTCAGAGAATTCATCTCTTATAGGAAAGTTCAATATTAATTGGACAAGACCATTTCTAGTTAGGAAAGACTTTGGTTCTCCATTAACCAGATCCGCAGGTGGCTTCAGTATCTCTTCTTTTTGTCAAGCCTGACCTCAGCAACACACATGGCCAGAAGACATTCTACTTTTTCAGAGACAAGGGCTTGATCCTGCTCCTATTGAAGTTCATGCTAAACCTCCCGTTCACGCCACAGTTGTAAGAAAAAATCCTGTCTGAAAACAAATTCACATTCCAGACCTTGCCAAAAATCACACTAATCCCTGCTATAGAGACTTCGGGCCATTTAGACACCAACTAAGATCACCCAACTACTTGCAGCTTAGAATATATCAGAATATAACCTGAAAGTCTCCATGGTGAAAGCCTTCCATCTCCCAAGTGAATCCACAAAGAAGAACTTGAATCAAGCTCCCCGAAAAGGGACAGATAGATGAGTTAAAGATACTGTATATGCATACCTGCCTGTATATAGATTAATCATAATAAGGCTCCAGTGTGGACATTTCAACCCAGTAATTTTAATGGAAATTATCATACCAAGAAAATTGGAGCTATTTTCACATCTCAGTTACTTAATGGACTAGACACATTTTCCTTTGTCTTGGGGAATGAGCTGTAAGCGACAGGCCATCCCCTGCTTGTTAATGATGTTATCTTCCATTGGCTGATCCATGACAGCCTACTGTGTGAGGCTACTATAAAAGGAGCCACTCCCCTCCAGCCAAAGCAATTCTCAAAGTACATGCATGTGTGTGACACACATATGCTTCCACACATCCCTCTTTGACTGAGGACTCCTGCTTCTGAAATTAGAAGACGATCAGCAGGCTGAACCATGTGATTTTCCCACATGCAGCTGACCAACACAAGGCCAATGTACCACATAAGTCTCACAAGGCCTATGCAGAGGGGTAAATTCAATGGCATACCATGAAAGTTTTAGTAAGGCATTTAACAATTAAGCTGCATGCCTTAGGCAGTTCAAAATGGCATCCTCCATGTGATGTGACCTCGCATGTACAGTGCATGCGAAGTCATGCTGTGCAGAGGACACCATTTTGTAGTATAATATAGCATCCTCCATGGTCCAGATGGAATCATCCCACGGGCTGAATCTGGTTCATGGGCCACCAGTTGGACAATGCACAGCCAGTTGGGCATGCAGGGCCCACAATGTGTGACTTGAATACCCAGACAACAAGCCGTTGGGTAAATTTCACTGTCAGTCTTTACACATACAAAACTCCCATTGAAGACCACAGTAAGGATCAAGTAGGAACAGAGTGAGGATTTCAGGGTCTGGCCCAACTTTAATAGACATCACAAACGTGTTCCTGTGAATCACAGACTCAAACTATGATACATTCCAAAGCTGGCCCTCCCCAACAGAACCAATAAAGAATGTTGACTTCAATTACAGTGCTCTGACAAGTAAGGAAGACCAATTGGAAACATAAATTCATGCTGTGGATCCAAGCTAGCACCTCAGCAAACATTTAATGCCCCCCTTGTCTTTCCCACAGAACGTTTTAAGGGAAAAAAGAAAAGAAAAGAAAAATGACAAAGAATAAGCTCTAAGTTTGTGGTTTTATTGGTTTTCCTAGAATTTATTGCAGTGCCAGAAATTAATTTATGGATAATAGCAAGTATGGGATCACAATGAACTTCATGTGAGGAAAAAAAACACCTCAAGAATGCTCTAGTTGGCAAGAAAAGGCCCCTGTGTCGATCTGAATGCCAAAAAAGGAGGGTAAATCTTGTATACGAGCTTTGGAAATCATTAGAGTTTTGCGAATTATGAGACAATGTCACATTGTCTTCACAAACATTTTTTCCCATTCATTCCTCTGTTACCCTAAGCTCGCACTGTCCCGGAATTTTAGTGTATTATGGCTACTGGCATACAGTAATTCATGAAAAATTCACTTTCTTTTTCCCCTTTATTCTTTCTTTTTCTTTGAAAGGCAATTGCTGTGTGTTATTCGTCCCTATGTCTCTTTGACAAGGATCATTACTTATGTTTATCATCAAAAGATGCACCGTATTAGCGTCATATGCTTTAGGGTTTGTTATTATAATATTATGGAGTCTGGAAATGTCACTGCAGCTTCTGGCACAGAAAATAAAAGTTATTTTTATTTGTCATGGTCTTTTGCTGCCAAGCTCCTCCTTTGATGGCTTCAGAACAAGCATCTTTGGGGTCCAAATCAGAAGAAATCCTTTTCCATAAGGGAATAGAAAATGTGCTAATTCTGCCATAGGCTAAGCTGGCAAAACGCCAGGGAAATCACTTACACCAGAGTTGATTTTAGCACTGGATGGCCAAATAGGAATGAATTTGCCAAGAACTGATTGTTCAAGGTTTCAAGTTTAGTTAAAACCCAACAGTTGCTAGTGGTCATATATCCCTACTGCAAAAACCCACACCAACATTAGCATCCTGGTTGGATCTTAGCGGACAGGCTGGTGACATTGACATCAGTGGGATAGGACTATTCTCTCAATCCTAGACATCCAGCAGAGCATCCAGAGGAGCATCCAAAAGAGCATTGACACAAACTGTTGGAGCAATGTCGAGGAACGCCCCATGCTGTGTCTAATGTCCATGTGCTTGTTATGTGGCTAAATAAAAGACTGCATACTTCAAGGCAGTCAGTTTTTTCTACAAGAGCTAAGTTCACTTAAAACCTCAAAAAGAACAGGAAAATTACAGGTGTTCTCAGATTATCTGGTGTCCAGATTCTCTGGAGATAGGTGAATTGGAGCTTTATTGATTAGACAATAGATTGAATCATTCATTGTTTAACTGGAAAATATCATCTCTTTTTTTTCTCCTAGGAGACTGGGGGTCTAGATGCCTATTGCCAGGCTAGCCATTGAACTCATGTGTGATGTGACGCCTCTAAGCCTCAGTTTACCCATCTATAAAATTCATGATATAAAGCCTCAGACGTGCTGTGATTCTTAATTAACCAAAGTTACCAAAGTGCTTCAATATCCCCATAAAATATGTTAGAATTGGTTTAAATGGAATTTCTTCCATATGTTGCACCTGGTCCAATAATTGCAAAATAGATATTATTTTAATGACCAATTTTGCCTAAATCATATGAGAAGATGCATGCAGTGAAATTCTGGCCCCTAAGTCAATGGCAAACCTTCCATTGACTTCAGTTGGGTCAAGATTTCACTCATGACCTTCAACTTCTGGTGGACATTAAATCTTCAGCATTTCTGTCCCACAGGAAATGCCAAGACTTCAAAACTGGGTTTCATCCAGAATCAAGACAAAAAGTCAAAATCCCAAAATTGTGCATGTAATGATATATTAAAAAAAAATTGCTTTGACTTTAGAGAAATGATTTGTTTCAAATGTATCATTTCAACTTTTATATTGTATCATACCAGTTTAACCGATAAAGTCCAAACTAAATGCAAAATGTTTCAAGTTTGTCAAATTAGAATTTTCCAGTGGAAAACTGTTTCACTGGGCAATTTTCTACCAGCATAAGTGGACTTATTTCCAAGAAGTGACATTTAGCTTCATGTAAATGAATCCACCCTCCGTGGGTGGTTCCCCATCAATGACTCAGAAGGTCTTTACTGATTTGTGGAGGGAAAATTGTTTTGTGTTTGGATAAGTAATGAAGCACCTACTTGGATTTCCTCAACAATACTCAACTTTTATTGAAACAAAGACATGATCTTAAAAAGTCAGAGAGGTTGAACAAATGTCTCATTCTCTGGCACAAACCAACACTATTTCTAACATGTGTGATGCACTGTTTAGAGCAAGCTAAACTCCTCTGCCAGCGAGAGACACACACAATAGCAAACAAGTAACATGCCCTACAGACAGGAACAAAAAACACCAATGAAATCAATGATGTTACACTAGTGATGGACTTGGCCCTATATTGTTTTAACTAAGGCATGTTGCCTACATAATAATCAATTATTTACTAACAGGACTATAATGTAATATGCAAAGATCATATGCAATAAGTTACATCATATAAAAACAAAGAACTGTATATTCTCCAGCTCATACCTTCTAAGACGGCTAAGAAATAATCTTAGTCATTTTAATGCTTGTATTGGCTGTTTTTAGGTTCTATGCTGTATGCTTGCCATATGTAAAACTACTTCAAACCGCTGGCAATCAGCAACAGTGTTGTACCCAGAAAAATGCTTAGTCATAGCTTCATAGATTTTAAGGCAAAGAAGGGACCTTTATTACTTGAAAAGATTCTTCAAATTAAAGACTGTTTTGCTATCACTTTTAGAAAGTTAATCACAACTGGAACTGAAGTAAAATTGATAAATTGTATAAGTGTTTGTATACAAATGCTAAAAGTGCCTTGGATTAAACGAGAATATTGATAAAATAGGTATCACAGAAACTTGGCGGAAAGCTGATAATCAGCAGGACATGGTAATACCAGGGTACAAAATATTTAGGAATGACAGAGTAGGTCTTGCTGGTGGGGAAGTGGCACTATATGTGAAACAAAGCATAGAGTCAAACGGAGTAAAAATCTTAAATGAATCAAGCTGTGCCACAGACTCTCTATGGCTGGAAAGTCTGTGCTTGAATAATAAGAGAATGGCAGTAGGAATACAATACTGACCACCTCATTAAGATGGTGATGGTAACTGTGAAATGCTCAGGAAGATTGGAGAGGTCACAAAAACAGAAAACCCAGTAATAATGGGATATTTCAGCTTACCTCATATTGATTGGGGTACATGTCACCTTAGGACGGGATGCACAGATAAAATTCTAGATGCCATTAATTACTGTTTCTTGGAGCATCGAGTCCTGGAACCCACAAGAGCAGAGACAATTCTTGATTTAATCCTAAATGGACTACAGGATCTGGCCCAACAGGTGAATATAGTAACAGTGACCTTAATGTAATTAAATTTAAGGTCCTAGTAGGGACGAAATACCAAAGGAACCCACCCCAGTAATATTTAACTTTAAAAGGAGAGCAATACAAAAAATGAGACAGCTATTAAACAGAACTTCAAAAGGAAAAGTCACAAGAGTGAAATGCATGGAAACTGCATGGAAACTTTATAAACACACTATAATAGATGCTCAAGCTAAACGTATACCCCAATTTAAAAAAAAACAGTAAAAAGACAAAATACTAACAGAGTAAATGAGGTGGTTAGAGACAAAAAGGCATCCTTTAAAAATTGGAAGGCAAATCCTACTGAAGAAAGTATAAAGGAGTATAAACACTGACAAGTCAAGTCAAGTCAAAATATAATTAGGCAGGACAAGAGAGAACTTGAAGATCAACTAGCAAAAGACACAAAAACTATAAGAAAAAAAATGTAAGTAGATCAGACGCAGGAGGGCTGCCAAATAATCAGTGGGGCCACTGGATGATTGAGGTGCTAAAGGAGCACTCAAGGAAGAGAAGGCCATTGCAAAGAAGCTAAATGAATTCTTTGCATTAGTCTTCACTATATAGGATGTGGGAGAGAATCCCACACCTAATTTATTATTTTTAGGTGATAAATCTGAGGAACTGTCCAGATTCAGGGGTCAATAGAGGAGGTTTTTTAATTAATTGATAAATTAAACAGTAATAAGTTACCAGGACCAGTGGTATTCACCCAAGAGTTCTGGATGAACTCACATATGAAATCGCAGAGCTACTGACTGAGGTATGTAACCTATCACTTAAATCAGCCTCTCTATCAGATGGCTAATGGATAGCTAATGTAAATGCTGATTTTTTAAAAAGCCTCCAGAGGTGATCCTGGCAATTAAAGGCCTATAAGCCTAATATCAGTACCAGGCAAATTGATTGAAACTACAGTAAAGAACACAATGATCAGACACATAGATAAACATGATATGTTAGGGAAGAGTCAACATGGCTTGTGTAAAGTGAAATCATGCCTCATCAAGCTATTAGAATTCTTTGAGGGTGTAAACAAGCATGTGGACGAGGATGATCCAGTGGATATAGTCTACTTGGACTTTCAGAGAACCTTTGACATTGTCCTTCAATGAAGGCTCTTAAAGAAAGTAAGCCATCATGGCACAGGAGGGAAAGTCCTCTCATGGATCATCAACTCATTAAAACAAAGGAGAGGAATAAATGGTCAGTTTTCATAATGGAGAGAGATAAACAGCAGGATCCTTCAAGGATCCATACTGTGACCAGTGCTGTTCAATATATTCATGAATGACCTGGAACAAAGATGTGAACAGTTAGATGGCAAAATTTGCAGATGTTACAACATTACTAAAGATAGTTAAGGCCAAGGGTGACTGTGAAGAGTTACAAAGGGATCTCACAAAACTGGGTGACTGGGCAACAAACAAGCAGATGAAATTCAATGTAGATAAATGCAAAGTAATGCACATTGGAAAACATAATCCCAAATTATGGGATCTAAATTAGCTGTTACCACTCAAGAAAGAGATCTTGGACTCATTGTGGACAGTTCTCTGAAAACATCTGCTCAATGTATAGTGACAGTGAAAAAAGCTAACAGAATGTTAGGACCCATTAGGAAATGGATAGATAGTAAGACAGTATATATCACAATGCCACTATAGAAATCCATGGTACACCCACACTTTGAACATTACCAGAAGTTTTGGTTGTCCCATCTCAATAATATATACTAGAACGGGAAAAAGTATAGAGAAGGGCAATAAAAATTAAGCTTCCATGTGAGAAGAGATTAAAAAGCCTGTGACTTTTCAGCTTCGAAAAGAGACGATTAATGGGGGATATGGTACAGGTCTGTAAAACCATGAATGGTGTACAAGAAGTGAATAAGGGAGAGTTATTTACCCGTTCACATAAAATAAAAACCAGGAGTTACCCCATGAAGTTAATAGGCAGCAAGTTTAAAACAAACATTAGGAAGTAATACTTCACACAACACAAAGCCAACCTCTGGAACTCATTAATAAGCTGGATGATGGGATGGATCGCACCCTCAGCAAGTTTGCAGATGACACTAAGCTGAGGGGAAAGGTAGATACGCTAGAGGGTGGGGATAGGGTCCAGAATGACCTAGACAAATTGGAGGATTGGGCCAAAAGAAATCTGATGAGGTTCAACAAGGACACGTGCAGCTTTAGGACAGGCTGGGGACCAACTGGCTAAGAAGCAGTTCTGCAGAAAAGGACCTGGGGATTACAGTGGATGAGAAGCTGGATATGAGTCATCAGTGTGCCCTTGTTGCCAAGAAGGCTAATGGCATATTGGGCTGCATTAGTAGGTGCAATGCCAGCAGATCAAGGGAAATGATTATTCCCCTCTATTCGGCACTGGTGAAGCCACATCTGGAGTACTGTGTCCAGTTTTGGGCACCCCACTACAGAAAGGATGTGGACAAATTGGAGAGAGACGAGCGGACGGCAACGAAAATTATTAGGGGGCTGAGGCACATGGCTTGCAAGGAGAGGGTGAGGCTGTTCTCAATGGTGGCAGATGACAGAACAAGAAGCAATGGTCTCAAGTTGCAGTGGGAAGGTCTAGGCTGGATATTAGGAAACACTATTTCACTAGGAGGGTGGTGAAGCACTGGAATGGGTTACCTAGGGAGGTAGTGGAATCTCCATCCTTAGAGGTTTTTAAGGCCTGGCTTGACAAAGCCCTGGCTAAGATGATATAGTTGGGGTTGGTCCTGCTTCGAGCAGGAGGTTGGACTAGATACCTCCTGAGGTCTTTTCCAACCCTAATTGTCTATGATTCTAAACCTCTAACTGTCACAAGTGAAGACTGAATGACTGGGGACCGGATCATTCAATAATGGCCCTATTTGACTCATTTCCTCTGAAGCATCTAGCATCAGTCACTGTTGGAAGACAGGATACTGGGCTAGATGAACCATGGTCTGATCTAGCATGGCCATTCTTATGTTCTTAACGAACGAACAATGAGGTGTGTATAAATATTTGTAATGAAGTATAAAATTATGGAAAAACAAGATTTTTCACATTATGAATTGGGAAATAGAGCGATTTTCATGGATATTTGAACTAAACTAGTTCATTTTTCATTCAAAATTGAGTCCATTTTCCATGCAAAGATATCTTTTGTATCAAAAATAGGTGGAATATTGCAGCTTTGTATGTTTTTTAACTGGGGAAAAAACAGCCATTTTGTTAAAATTCCAAATAAAGCAAAATTTGAGGGTTGCAAAACCATATTGAATTTAAGAGAAAAAACTGTAAAGTGAAAATCTGTGTAACAAAAATAGTGAATTTTGCAGAAATGTGGCAGTGACCTTTAAACAGTAGTTATGTGCTTAGAACCATCTTGTGAAGTTCGCTTGTTGTCAATCCACTTTGAAGAGTTTGTCCATCAGGGAGAGACCTCTGTGCTTGCTCTGTATGATGTCATCAAAATCTTCCAGCCATGGTTAATAGGTTGATTGCATGTCCATGAGGCTGGGTAAAAGAGAAGCCAGATTTCAAGCTCCACAAGAGTTGTGCTATGGAAATTCCAGCTCATGAATCAAAATTAGGTTTCACAGGCTTCAAATCACTGAATTTTGCAGTGGTTCTGCAGATGAATGATCACAAAGCCGGAGGTGTTAATGAATAGACAGTGCTGTTAAGACTTCCTACAATGAAAGTAAATGACAGAGGTGGTTTATCTTATTGTTTCTAAGGGGTGCATTTGACTGAAGTTCTTATTGTGCAACTGAACAAAGAAAGAAAGAAAGAAAGAAAATGTAAAATATGAACCAAAATAATGACTGACAATATTACCTAACACCTTTCATTTAAAGATTAAACTAATTAGATAGATAGATCAATTGATCAATCCCTGGTATTACATATGAAAAACAATTTTATGGCCTGTATTCTTACATCATCCAATGGCCTGTATATATAAATATAGGTCACAAGGATTCATTCATTATCTTGACTATCTGCTTTCAGTCTTCCCTTTTCTATGTAGCATTGTGTTTGCTCCATTGTGAAGTAGCTATGGTTTTTAGCAACTTGTGCCTTTTATATTGTAAACACATGTGGGCCAGGACACCACTAATTGCTTTGCACAGTTACATTCTGTACAATACTTAGCACATTTATGGTGCTTTGTAACAGGACATATTAATAATTATGGTGAAGCCTGGAGAGGATAGCACTGTGGAGAACTCAGTCTGTCCCTGGAAGGCTTTATCAGACATAGCTAATGAGTCATGAGATAAGGAACCATGAATAATAGACAAGAATTTTAAGCTGCAATATGCTCGTCTCCTGAGTCGTGCTCTTCCATTTCATTTCTACAGAATTGCCAACTTCCAGCATTCAAAAACTTCAGGAATCAGGCCCCCAAAATGTCATAAGATTGGTTTAAAAATTATGAGACTTTAAAAAAAAATTGGGGGTTCCTTTTTGTGTGCAATCCTTCACCCTAGAAGCTTGTTGGGTTTTTTAAGTGAAAACTGAAATTTTCATATAATCCCATGACTCCAAGAGCTATGGCTTTAAGAAAGATGTCCAATGTAATGAGACTCATAATAAGATCATGCAGGGTGGCAGCATTGTTATGATTTGTTCAGGACTATCCTAGAGAAACTTTTCACTTTTACTTTCTCATGAGCCAAGACAGAATCCTCACTGTTATTTTCCAAGACATTATACAGCACAGCATTATGGGCCAACTAACCTCTCAGCTTTTAATCTATCTAATTCAGGCCCTGATTCTGCAAGGTGCTGAAGCATATACTTAGCTTTGAGTAGTCCGGTTGACTTTAGTAGGTCTACC
The DNA here is from genome assembly GCF_003597395.2 of Chelonoidis abingdonii. NCBI lineage: Eukaryota > Metazoa > Chordata > Testudines > Testudinidae > Chelonoidis > Chelonoidis abingdonii. The sequence continues at coordinate 108,909,875 of NC_133775.1, read as the reverse complement.
CATGTGCTCACAATTAGTACCTACCAAACTGACAAAACATACCTCGCCTAAACAAAAATCCATTGGGCTCAGTTTTGCTGTCACTAGCACCATCAGATGTTTTTACTTGCCCATTATCTAAGAACATTGAGATGACCACCCAGGACATGAGAGTCTTTTCTGGGTTGGGTTATGTCAAAAGTATATATTTAAATGTACTGCTTTTCACTTTCAGGCCCTTGAGGTCCAGAAACAGAAGAAGACAAAACTTAGCTGCCAAAGAGAAAAAACAGACTGAACTGCTTTTAATTTAAGATATTTCAGTACAATTATTTGTTAGAGTCATGGAGGAGTAATGGAGCAATCCTGTTTTACCCAGCTGAATTTCCCATGACAAATGATATTGCCTCATCATTTGTGGTAATGACTGAATTCCAGTATATTCCTTTTTCTAAAGCATGGGTAGGGCTGCAAAGAGCTCTTGTTTTCCTTGGGACATTTGTTTCCAATTTTGCAAACACTGCGAATGTGGTTATTTTTGTAGCGAATTCTGAAAGCATTGCATTTTATTCTTCATGTTAGAGTTAATTATAAATCGCTCACGTTGCACTGCCCACAACAAAGTTCTCAGACCCAGAAACTGAATCATTTGTGATCGCTACTCTCTCTCTCATTCTCTCACTGTCAGCTGCTCTTGGAGGGAAGGAGGGAGGGGGCGTTATTTTAAGATGTTTTTATTGGCTTCAAAATATAAAATGTCTGTTCCAAGCTCTTTTTTTCCCAGAGCAAGATAAACTCCTTTGGGCCATACATCATTGGGCTTTTGCATTGCTTGACAGGACCTCACATCTAAATGCCTTTGCAATACCATATCTGATGACTTATGGGAGGGTTGTAGTTTTTCAGGGGGATGTATCATGAAAAGCCCCTTTCAGTAGCTTTGGGCTTAGTCCCAGGTTTGCTTCTTTAACACTTTCAATAACAACTTTTCTTGCTTTGAAAAACAATATATTACTGTAACTGGCTGACTCCCTGTTTACTTAGGTTGCGGGTTAATGTTTCTTAGAGAGTTGCTTTGTTTTGTTGTTGCGTTGTTGTTTTAAATTAACAGCCAAGCTCTTTCATGGATTTTAAATTTGTTTGAGGATCGGGCATGTTCTATAAAGCAGATTAAGACTGAAAATTCAGGTCAGAGGATCACATCAAGTTCTGTTACAGGAAATTTGTTAAAGCTCCCCTCCCACTAACCTAGTTAGTGTCAGGTCTGATTTGAAAGCATGATGCTTACAAGTGTAGAGAATTTAATCAGGTTTCCTCTTTTATTGAAAAAGATGAAAATCCGGCTTCTCTTTAAAATAAACGGCTTGATTTTTATCTGTGCCTGAGTTACAATGTTTGTTTTCTTTCCTAGGGATTCAGCACATTAGCAGGAACTGGCTGTCAATAACTGTAAGAAGGGATTGCCACTGCAAACAAAACAATCATCGTTAACTCAGTTAGGGCCCAGTTTAGGAAAGCACTTAAGTACATGCTTAAATCTATCCCATACTCAAGACAGCATTTAAACACATGCTTAACTTAACCATGTGCCTAAGTTCCAGTGAATTCAATAGAACATTCAAAAATCATGAGCTTAAAAATCATTGGATTAAAAAAAAAATGGGGAGGTTGCATTTTTTTTTTCTCTGCAATCATAATGGCTAGAGAAACTTAGTTGTTTTATATATGAAAACGTAACTTCAGTGGGTTTTAAGTACATGCTTAAATGCTGTCCTGAATAAACGTGCTTTCCTGAACTGAGACCTTAAATCATTGCATCAATTTATTGCAATACAATCTCCCCTTTAACAAAGCTCTTTGCAAGACTTGTGAAATATACCTGTCAGAGGAAGATGAATGCTATGGTATAAAGAAATGTTTGTAATGGACTTCAGTGGAGATAGGGTCAGAGACCAGAAACATTACATGGAGGTTACAGTCCCCAGTGGTGACAGGGAAAAAACTCTCCTGTTTGGACGCATGTAGATCGTGGCTAGGAATAATTCACAAATCTTGTCACTATCCCCTTTGAAATAAAGGGAATCAATGCTGAATGCAAATAACAGAGCAAAATGCAGAGCTATCAGTGATGGCATTTAGGCTCCCTTTGATTGTGAAAGGCCTCGTACTTGTGTAAGGAGAGGAAAGACTCAAAAAACAAGTCTATTTTGCAGCCACACTAGCACTAAAGAAATGTCATTCTGGGAAACAATCCCCTCACTTTGCACTGAGTGGATAATATATGGGCTAAATTAATCACTGACATAACTCCATTGCATATCATGCATTGCTTATTTCATGGAGATGAAGCCACTTACGTTAGCAGTGACTTTTTGGGCACTGAGTTGGGACTCAGGAGACTTGGATTCAGTTCTCATGTATGCCACTGGCCTGCTGAGTGACCTTGGGTAAGTCACTTCACAGCCCTAAGCCTCAGTTTCCCCATCATTAAAATGAGGATAACAATACTGGTTTCCTTTGTAACATGCATTGAGATCTAAAGATGGAAAGTGCTATATTAGAGCCAAGTTTTATTATCATTGTCCGTAATGCCAGTAGACCCCAGAAAAAGGGCTAATGACAATAAACCTGTTTATCCCAACATTCTGAGTCTTTTCCTCACCTCTCTGTAAGCATCTGGCTTTTCATTTTTAAAAAATCATCCTGAGAATCTATTTCTATAACTAGTGAAGTACAGTTCTGTTTGCAAACACCACAGCACGTGCCAGATCCAGCTTGTATTATACAGAGTGCTGTTTAGGGTAGATCAGCATAGCTCCATTGAAGAAGAAGGGGTGATGCCCATTCACACCACCTGAGGAACTGACCCACAGCACCCCCTCCTGCTGCTTACTTCTGCAGAGAGGTTAATGAAGAAGATGCCTGTTGTTTTGTGGCTTTTTCTTTCCACCAACACATTTAAGACTAGGTTGGCCAATTATCCCCAGGTCTCCTATATCCATTTAGTGTAATTCCTATCAAGTGCAGTTCCACCTACAGCACTAATGGGTGACATGCTGATCAACTGCTTTGCTATAGTTAGCTAACTTAGATGCCTGGGTGTCCAGTGCCTTATCAGGGGAATAAGATCTTTATAAACGATAGCAGTTCCACTTTCCTTCCCAGGAGGATAGAGCAGCATGGGCGAAAGCCAGAAACTCACTTTTCAACAGGGGTATAAACAGTAATAGTCATAACTGATTATAGGTTGTAGCAGTCAAAGCAGAGTGAAGGCAGTATGATCAGTGGCTAGGCAGGGGCAGCTCTAGGAATTTTCCCTCTCCAAGCACGTGCCTGCAGGAGGTCCTCCGAAGCCGCGGGACCAGCAGACCCTCCACAGGCAAGCCGCCGAGGGCAGCCTGCCTGCCGCACTGGTGGCGGCAGCAGAGCGCCCCCATGGCTTGCTGCCCCAAGCACGCGCTTGGCGTGCTGGGGCCTGGAGCTGCCCCTGTGGCTAGAACACTGGATTCGGAGCCAGGAGACTTGGATTCTAATCCAACTTTGCCACTAACCTGCTTTGTGACCTCAGGCAAGTCACTTCATCTCTCTATGCTTCCGCTTCCCCATCTCTGTTTTATCTAGTCAGATTGCAGCTCTCTGGCGCAAGGACTGTCTCTTGCTATGTGTTTAAACAGTGGCTTGCACCGTGGGGCCTTAAGGGGCTAATGTGATACAAATAAATGATACTGACTTAGCCACTGATCATTTCAATAAGTGTTTTCAAACTCGAGCTGTTTGGGAAGCTTTGTGTAGGCCAGCACTCACTCATGTAAGCACACCTGGCCCAGACAATGGGATTTTATGGGGTAGGAAAGGAGGCATAGTGTAAACATGCAAAGCCTAGTCAGTTGTCAAGCTGGAAATGGATAAGAAATCAAACCTCTAGAAAGGATGCTACAAATCAGCATTCTCAATGACAGTCCACAAGACACATTGCCAACCCAGCTGTGGGCTTTGGGAAATCTGCTCACCCAAGGACATTGGGAGCCTGTATATTCTACTGCAGAACACAGAATGGGGGAATATAAGACGGAAGCTGAGCTGCATAAAAAACAAACTTGCCCAATCTTGGTAAGTTTCCCTCTTCCCACTCCCGCTGAACATGACCACAGGACGCCTACGCAAGCATGTGCATTTTAGCCACACATGACATATGCATACATGTCATGGAGTCCCTGGGCGATGCTCTGGAACAACTCCAGATGAGGCCAGTCAGGACTCTGGGGGAGCCTCCTCTCTCTGAGCATACTATTGCCAGGGCAAGAAGCTTACACAGCTTCAACTTTCCTGGGTCTGACCTCGGACCATTCAGCATCCTCTTCCACTTTGTGCACTTCCTGCAGCAAGGCCGCCCAGGCAGGGCTCCTGGGGAAGCACCCCAACTCCGCAGTCAGATGTGACTCTCAGCCAGCCAGTAAAACAGAAGATAAGACAACTCTTCTCAGTGTGATGCTGTGTTAGCTCTCTTGGATTTAGCGACTGCTCTGGCTGCTTAAAAACAGGGCCAGAAATGGAAACACAGAGAGGCAGCCCCATGCCGACACTATTCCAACGCAGGCACTGTTAAGAATTATGAGGCATCATCAACAGCAGGTGAGCAAAAGGACAACTGGCCATCTCCAGAACGCCTGGTCAGTGTAGTTGATATGGCTTTTCCTACTACATAATGGAAGCCTGGACCACCCACAGCTTTCTTCACAGCTACCGTACAGTTGGACTGTATCAAATCCTAAGATTCAGTGACCCATTTCTTCCACTGTGGCTAAACTACAATTGACACAGCTCAGGAAGGATGGTGCAAAAGTGGCTTCAAGCTATCTTTGTATTTCCCTGATCCTGGGACTGTCCTGGTTCCAGACCAGTCCCCAGCCACAGGCTGTCCTACTTTATACTAGCTGCCTATGAACCCAAGAGACCCTTCTGGTGACCAAGATTAGCTGGGGCAGAACAACATCCCTGCCCTTGCCCCCTTCTCCCCAGGCACCCTGCCCTAGTTGGCTGTGATGAATGTGAACCTGTTTTGCTCCACTCCAGCAGGGCAATCTGGCCTCAGAACCAATTTAATAGTCTCAGAGTAGACTGCAATGTAAGGCTGATACTCTAGATGGCCATGCAGAACTCATCTCCCCCTTCTGCCAACATAGGGGAAAGGAGTTACGGCCACAGGAAAGAGGTATAGCCAGGATGTCCCCACATTATGCTGATTCTTGTCCATATGACTATTGCAGCCGGTGTAAGTTAGACAACACCTCAGGCTGCTCTAACACAGCACAGAGGGACCAGCCTGCCCAGAGCAGCAGCAGGATCAGAGTAATGCGCAGAGGAGTGTTAAGATCTGCAGTCTTTTTAGGTCAGCTGTACCCTGGGTTCTGGCCCTGTGTGTTAAGCAAATATAAAGTTAATATTAAAAATAGAGACAGGTCCAAACCAAACCCCAGCTCCCGCCTCTCTCTTTGATGGGCCAAAGAGGGACACAAAAACCAAAGACAGCTGAATCCTGGGGTGGCTGGGAGCCAGTCCTAATTCCAAAGTCCAAACTTCACAACCTGGGCTGATCTCTCATCGGGACCTGCTCGGGATGTGTCAAAAATATATCTGCCCTGCTTAAATAATTGCTGTGGCTCAGAGAGCAGGATTTCATTCATCAGTCGCTATTTTATTCACACACAGTAACAGCACCATTACATCAGAAGAGAATTGCTGCAGATGTTATATGCTAATTTAGTAGCAACGTAACCAATTTCTTGAACTTCACAAAATATGTGGAAATAATCAAGTAGGTCTTTAATTAGTTTGCAGTGACTGGCTTATTAAAATCTTAATTAAATCCTTGTCTAAGACTTGTGTATTGTCACTGAACAGTGCCAGAAAACCCGTCAGGAGATGTGGAGGGCCTGAGCTTGCCCTGTGCTTCCACGTTACAATAGTGTTAGTTCCATGTGAGCTCCCTGTCACTGCTCCTTCCTCCAAGCACCAGGCAGCCTGCCCTGCTTCTGGCTTACGGCACAGCAGCTAATCTGTGACACTGCAACTAGTATTAGTTACAGAACCAAGAAGGGGAGACGCAAGCAGCGCAAACGCTTTGACTCTGACTACAATGCAACACCCCAAATCAGCCTCATTGGGGTGAGCACAGCGTCTCTGGGACAGCAGTGGCTTGCTCCATTTTCCCTGGTGTCCACAGGGCTTTTCCCCTCCATCTGGAAGGCCTCAAGCTGTCATTTTACCGTTATTTTGAGCCTGGGCCTTGTTTGTCACAAAAGGTCAGGTGCAGCGAATCACGTGGTGTATCTCTAAGGTCTCTGACTGGCTGAGCTTATCCCTTGTCATTGGGAGAATCATGCAGCTCAGCAGGATCCACATGCCACTTGCTTTCTCAGTGCGAGAGGCTGTGTGTTAGCTGAGTTCTCTGATGCAAATAGAAAAGTCACAAAGTGAGACTACATGCCCCTGTATTAGCTAGTCTGTTCAGGTTGTGGCCTGGCACATTATTAGCTTCTGTAAGTCCCCCACTCATGGGCTGCTTTACCTCTGGCTGTCATAACTGTATCCCAGCTTCTGAAACTTCCCAGAGATCAGAGTTCTCTTTTTTGCAGCAGAAGTGAGATCTCATCTCTATGTCTCCCTGCTAGAAGCCTGTACTAGCTCCTGTCACCAAGGGAGTGGGAACTGGCTCGCTATTACTCTTTTATATTTTGGTTCACATACCAGTCCTGATCCAATTTCTGCAGACTCTTTTCCTGGGAACAGAGAGCTGGAATTGCATTAGGACAGCAGTGAGATCCTGCTTGTGGTGAAGTGACCAAACAGGGCTAACCTGTATGTGAATAAACACAAATTTGTCAGATCCAAACCATGTCAGTGCCAATCTGACCATGAGTAAACTGGGTTTGTCCTCATCTGTGCTCAGAATCTGCCAGTCCATGCCAACTATACCAATCATATGCACAAATTTGCAAAGCAGTTTGCAAACAGAACTTGGAAGGGTTTACTCATCTGTCATAAATATCACTAGTGTAGTCTAAAGGGACCACATATAATGGGAAGATCACTACCACTATCAGCATTAGCTAAGCATACTAGCTCATATCACAGCAACACACAGATAGAGCCAAATATGCAACAGGGCCCCTAAAACTGCAATTATAAAATTTGCCAGTACACCCTTCTATGAGCAAAACATCCCGTGTTTGTCTCCTCAGCAGAGGTGAGAGATGCATGCATTGCCTATGTGACACCCTGGCACCACAGTATTCACCATTGTCATGTAATTAGGATATGTTTTGTACAAAGTCTGCCTTGTGAGGTATCATTCTAAAAGTCTCAATTTGCTAGACAGTAATATCTCATTGGATTGTGTGTGCTATCATGGTATGTGAAGTTATGAAGCTTGGCTATGTATATGTTACTGAAACATGTTGTGAGATTGAAAACACTCACAAGCAGCCTTTCAGATACAACAGTAAAAAGGCCAAACAATGTTAATGGCTCATTGAGGAAAAGCCCACAAGCACCAGGATTACCCCAGAAACCTCTCAGAGAGAGCACTACACAAGCGGAACTGTTTAACCCAGGCCACAGCAAAAGAGCTTTCCAATAAGTGGGAAGAAGATATAAAAGGGGGAAAATGATATCATGATGGGACCTCACTCTCCCTACAACACCACACCTGGAAACACCTGAGGGGCAAGGACTGAACTGTGGGAGGTGATGGTCCCAGGATAGAGGAATTTTTAGCCTGTGTATGAAAACCTGGGAAAAGACAGCAACTTATGCCTTAAGAATTTGCCAGCCTCTTTATCATTCAGAGTGAGAATTTTCTAATTCATATCCACCTCTGTAGCGGGTTAAGTTCAGTTTGCGGTTTTGTTAATTTACTAAGGAAATCTGCTTTGATCTGTTTGCTATCCCTTAAAATCTGTCTTTTGTAGTTAATATATTTGTTTTTGTTTTGTGTAAAACCAGTTTGTGGAAATTATAACTTGGGGCAGAAAGCTGTTGCATCTCTCTCTCCACATTGAGAGAGGGGGCGACTTTTATGAGCTTACGCTGTACAGTTCTGTGTGCAGCACAAGACGGTATAATTTTGGGTTTACACTCCAGAGGGGGGTGAGTGCCTTAGCAACTGGGAGGTGCCTTAGCTGAGACTTCCTGTGCAGAGATGATCTCAGCATCTGTGTGTGCAGCTGCAGCTGGCTGTGTCTCTATTGGTGTGAATGCTGGTGAAAGAGCAAGCTTGGGGAATTTGGCAGCTTATCACAGTATCAGAGTGTGAGAGGGAGCCCAGGCTGGTGGGTCAAGCAGGCTCAGTGGTACTCCAGTTCCAAGTGGCACCCCGAGGGGAACCTGTTACAGCACCATTGTGGGGGAGATTTGCAAAGGCACGAAGGGCAGTCAGATGCCCTGCTCCCATTTGGACCTTTGAAAACCTCCCCTATGTAGACAAAATGCCCCTTTGTATACACAACTCCTTTCTCATGAGTGAAAAGAGATGGCTTTGAGTATGCAAACTAGAGTTGGGTCAAATTTTCCCAAAAAATTGTTTATTCTACAAAAAATGAAGTTTCAGTTGACCTGAAAGTTTACTATTGGCGTATTTGACACAAATAGCTTTGGTCATTCACAAAATGGCCAAAAGAGAAGGTGGAGGTGGATGTGCTGCAGCTGTCACCATGACCACCATCATCCCCGTTATAACCTTCAGCCCCATGCTTAGAGCATTCACCTAGAATGTGAAAGACTCCGGACCAAATGCTGACTCAGTTAATCGATTTATCTCGTTAGACTGACAACACTTGGTAAAGCAACTCACATCCTTTCATGTATTTATACCTGCTCCTGTATCTTTTACTTTATACATTTGATGAAGTGGCTTATAGCCCACAAAAGCTTATGCCCAAATAAATTTGTTAGTCTCTAAGGTGCCAAAGGGACTCCTGGGTTTTTTTAGACCTGAAATGGGCAATTCCCCAAAAATTCCCCCAAATTTTCAGATTCCCTTCAATCTGAAACCAATTTTTTCTGGAACTGCCACCAGACCAACAAATCAGTTATTTGTCCTGTGCTAATGCAAATTGCTGTGCTCCCAGACTTTGTGGGTGCATTCTGAGAGACCTTTTTGAAAATATAGCCCCTTGTGATTTCACATTTATCACAGGGACTATCACAAGTCCTCCCAAGATTTTACCCTGAAACCTCTTGGGACAGTGGGCTAGTTATATTTTATTTCATGGTGCTAAGCACAAGGTAATGGCGAAATTGTTGCCTAAAACTATTGCAGCTAGAAGACCATTCAGCTGGCAACAGGGAAGTACATTCTTCGAGGGAAGGGGACAGAAGGGCTATCAGTTAAGGACTGCTCTTTGTTCAGGCTGAGGGCTTTTCTTTTCTCCTGCCACAATTGCTTTGGCTGTATTAAGTGCAATAAAACAAATCAATACACGGTGGAGTCTGTTGTTCCGCTGTAGTCAGTGAAGCCAACCATTGTCTCAGCAGCTTCGCTTGTCCGATGCGTTAGTAGGATTGTTCCGCTAGATGTCAGAGCAGAGCACAGAGCGAGCAGGCAGGACCGGAGCTCCACATGCTCAGCACTGCGGGGAGGCAGCTGCTGTTTTCCACTACTCACAGCGCCTAGAATCTGCAACACTTAGTCCTGAACCTCAGCTTACATAACACTTGGGCTGCATGGCACTGGGGAATGAAAGGGAACTCATTCTGCTTAGCTGCTCTGCCCTCTTTACTCCAGACAAGAGATTTGCATGTTTGATTGGCTTCGCTGAGGAAAGAGAGGTTAAATGATCTTTAATTTCCGCAATCTGCGGTGGCTGCTGATGATGCAAAGGGTTCAGTTCAATATCTTGCTGATAGCCCACAAACCCTTTCAGAGCTTGGGTCTCCAGCAGCTGAGCAAGTCTCTGCCCCCTGGTATTCCTCTGAGGCCAGGTTTACATCACAGCATAACTCTGTCACTCAGGGGAGTGAAGATGTGTGATCCCTGACCGACAGAGCTGTGCCCGCAGAAGCTCCAAGCATAGATGCAATTTGTGCAGGCAAAACTGTGCTTTTACTGGTATTGGTTGTTTCACACATGGGGGTTGGTTTTACTAGCCAGCTACAAAGTGCAGTATACGCACTAGTTGCGTTTTAGAACATAAGGACATAAGAACAGCCATACTGGGTCAAACTAAAGGTCCATCTAGCACAGTATCCTGTCTTCTGACAGGTAATCATCAAATGATCCATTCCATATTGTCCATTCCCAACTTCTGGCAAAGAGAGACTAGGGACACCAACCCTGTCCACGCTGGCTAATACCCATTGATGGACCTATTCTCCATGACTGGTGTGAAGAAAGTAAATAAGGCAGTGTAATTTACTCCATCTCATAACACAAGAACTAACGGTCACCAAATGAAATTAATATGCAGTGCATTTAAAACAAACAAAAGGAAGCATTTTTTCACACAATGCACAGTCAACCTGTGGAACTCCTTGCTAGAGGATGTTGTGAAGGCCAAGACTTCAAAAAAGAACTAGATAAGTTCATGGAGGATGGGTTAATCAATGAGCAGGGATGCTCTCCCTAGCCTCTGTTTGCCAGAAGCTGGGAATGAGCAACAGGCGATGGATCACTTAATGATTTCCTGTTCTGTTCATTCCCTCTGGGGCACCTGGCAATGGCCACTGTTGGAAGACAGGCTACTGGGCTAGATAGATCACTGGTTTGACCCAGTCTGGCCGTTCCTATGTTCTTATGTAATCCAAGGACCCAAGGCCAAGGGCCAGAGTTCCAAGGTGAAGGCCGGCTGGAATTGGCCACAGAATGGAATCGCTGACCTGCAGACCACAAGCAAAATTCAGGCAGCTCCCACTGAGATCAAGTTGCTTCCATACACCTGAAGCCAGGATATGTTCCTATCTATAGATTCCTATTTACACCCAAGCAGGGTACGGGTAACTTCCACTGACTTCAATGGGAGCTACTTGTACCTTTGGGGTGGTTTGGGGAGGACAGAGCAAGACTACAGTAATTGGGCCCCGTTCTCTTGCCAATGGGTTGGTGTGACTCAGGGTACGTCTACACTACAGGATTATTCTGATTTTACATAAACCAGTTTTGTAAAACAGATTGTATAAAGTCGAGTGCACATGGCCACACAAAGCACAATAATTTGGCGGTGTGCGTCCATGTACCGAGGCTAGCGTCGATTTCTGGAGCGTTGCACTGTGACTAGCTATCCCGTAGCTATCCCATAGTCCCTGCAGTCTCCCCCGGCCACTGGAATTCTGGGTTGAGATCCCGATGCATTTTGGTGCAAAAACAGTGTCACGGGTGATTCTGGGTAAATGTCATCACTCATTCCTTCCTCCATGAAAGCAACGGCAGACAATCATTTCGCACCCTTTTCCCCTGGATTGCCCTGGCAGACACCATAGCATGGCAACCATGGAGCCTGTTTTGCCTTTTGTCACGGTCACCGTATGTGTCCTGTATGCTGCTGACAGAGGTGGTACTGCAGTGCTACACAGCAGCATTCATTTGCCTTTGCGAGGTTGCAGAGATGGTTACCATCCCTATTGTACCGTATGCCATGCCATTGTAAATTGGCGATGAGGTGACAGTTATCAGTCATTCTGTACAGTCTGCTGCTGTCATGGGTGCTCCTGGCTGGCCTTCGCTGAGGTCAGCCAGGGGCGCAAAGACAAAAATGGGAATGACTCCCCGGGTCACTTCCTCCTTTGTTTTATCTAAAAATAGAGTCAGTCCTGCCTAGAATATGGGACAAGTGTACTAGAGAACCAGAGAGCACAGCCGTTCCATGTCAGATCCCGCAGAAATGATGAGCTGCATGCCATTCTAGGGGGTGCCCCTGCAACAACCCCACCCGTTGCTTCCCTCCTCCCCCAACCCTCCTGGGCTACCGTTGCAGTGTCCCCCCGTTTGTGTGATGAAGTAATAAAGAATGCAGGAACAAGGAACACTTACTTTTTAATGAGATAAAATGAGGGGGAGGCAGCCTCCAGCTGCTATGATAGTCCAGACAGGACATTAAACGGCGGCAGGGGAGAGGAGCCCAGCCTCCCGCTGCTATGATAGTCCAGGCAGTACAGAATCTTTTTTTTAGTCATGAACGGGGAGGGTTGATGGAGCTCAGCCCCCAGTGCTATGATGAAGACAGATACCAGCCGTGTGCTGTACCATCTGCCAGAATGACTGGGAGTTTCATTCCGTATTTTGTTACCCAGGAACGCCCCTGGCCGACCTCACCCTGAGCCAGCAGGAGCACTCATGGGATGATGACAAGCGACGGCTACAGTCATTCTCCACTGTACCGTCTGCACTGGACGGGAGTGAGAGGAATGCTGCTGTTTCAGTTGCCGGCAAGCACCACGTCTACCAGCAGCGTGTTAGATAACATGTAGTGACATTTGAAAAAGTCAAGAAACATTTTTTTCCCCTTTTCTTTCCGGGTGGAAGGAGGGGGTAAATTGATGGAGGGATATACTGGTGGAACCCACGCCCGGGACAATGTGTATTTTGACCCTACAAGCACTGGAAGCTCAGCCAAGAATGCAAATGCTTTTCGGAGTGGACTGCGGGGCTTGGGGACAGGTGTAGTTCTCAGTACCCCTCCTCCCTCCACGGCGCCATTTTGATTCTTGGCTTTCGTTACGCTTGTGTCACACAGCACTGTGCTGTGGACTCTGTATCACAGCCTGGAGATTTTTTCAAATGCTTTGGCATTTCGTCTTCTGTAACGGAGCTGTGATAGAACAGATTTGTCTCCCCATACAGCGATCAGATCCAGTATCTCCCGTACGGTCCATGCTGGAGCTCTTTTTGGATTTGGGACTGCATCGCCACCCATGCTGATTGGAGCTCCACGCTGGGCAAACAGGAAATGAAATTCAAAAGTTCGCGGGGCTTTTCCTGTTTACCTGGCCAGTGCATCCAAGTTCAGAGGGCTTTCCAGAGTGGTCACAATGGTGCACTGTGGGATACTGCCCGGAGGCCAATACCTTCAAATTGTGGCCACACTAACCCTAATCCGACATGGTAATACCGATTTCAGCGCTACTCCTCTCGTCGGGGAGGAGTACAGAAACCGGTTTAAAGAGCCCTTTATATCGATATAAAGGCCTCGTTGTGTGGACGGGTGCAGGGTTAAATGGGTTTAACGCTGCTAAATTCGGTTTAAACGCGTAGTGTAGACCAGGCCTCACACTGACTTCAGCACAGACGCTTGTATCCGGAGGCAGGAGAATCAGGCCTAGGGCAGGTTTACACTTAAAACGCTGCACTGGCGCAGCTGCACTGATAGTGTGGACCTGCTCTAGGCACTTTCATACCCCTGAGCAATGTAGTTATACCAGAGTAATTCTGTAATGTAAACCAGTGCTTAGTGTGGTATGTGTGTGTGTGGAGGGGGGGTGCAGATGGGTGTGTGAAAGAGAGACGCTTTCTTTCCTCTCAGTGTCACTTGGCTGGTGAGACTGGCTTTTCTCTGGGTTTCTGACAAATGCTTTGCGTTTTAAAGGTCACGTCCACAGTGACAGTTTAGGACCTGTTCTCCGGCTGCTCTTTACCATTCCCCTCAGCTCACGCCTGGCTGCCCATGCCTGCCCCATCTCCACTGCAGCTGACATCCAAACTCCTCCAGGCACAGGGGACATGCAGCAGATTCCCAGCATTAGCTGTCAGCTCAAACAGAGGGGAACAGCACAGTGACATGGAAAACATGTTGATCTGTATTAGCCCTTTACTCAGGGCCTGGCTGTAGTATCTAGTCGGGGAGCTGCCTTTCCTGCAGGGGTATTATTCTTATAATAGGGAAGCCATTTCACAACCCTGGTGTGGGGAAAGCCTTTGAGATGTTATTTTGTCCTGGAGCTCCCCTATTCACCAGCTGTAATTCTTGCAAAAGAGACCTGCTGATAGGGTATACATTGTTGTGAAGAGAGAAGCCAGCAGAGACACATTTCTTAGGGTATGGCTACACTGGCACTTTACAGCGCTGCAACTTTCGCACTCAGGGGTGTGAAAAAACACACCCCTGAGCGCTGCAAGATACAGCGCTGTAAAGCCTCAGTGTAAACAGTACTGCAGTGTTGGGAGCGCGGCTCCTGGCGCTGCAAGCTACACCCGTAGAGGATGTGGTTTACGTGCAGCGCTGGGAGAGCTCTCTCCCAGCGCTGGCACTCCGACCACACTCACACTTCAAAGCGCTGCCGTGGCAGAGCTTTGAAATTTCAAGTGTAGCCATACTCTTAGAGGGAAGAGCTGCTAAAATGAATGTATTTCTAAAATAAACTTCTCCCACCTCCCTTCCACCAGACTATAATCTATGTAAGGAAACACTCACTCTTATTAACTCTTTAAATTTCCAAGGGGGAATCAAACCCCACAAGGACCTACTTTGATGAATCATCCCTTTGCAGGTGTGAATGTGTCTCCAACATCCCCCCCTCCCCCCCATCCCATTAGCAACCCTGGGGACTGGAGCCACTGATCACTCTCTTAGCAGATGGAAATGTGCTGTCAGAGGCTAGGGGACAGGAGAATCCCAGCTAAAGCAAGGATTTAAAAAATAACAACATGTTTGTGCATGTACAGTACAAATGGAGAGATGGGAGCCCTGCAGGGCAAGGGACGACTCCTACTCAAGGATGTATAAAGAACTGTGCTAGTTTCTGATGCTGTAGGTATAATGGGCCAGCTTTTCAAAAGAGCCCAGCATGCTGGGATTAGAGCTGCCTCCCATTGTGGGTGCTTAGAAATCTGCCCTGAGCACTTCAAAATATCTGTTCCTGTTTCTATCGCTGAAGTACTCATCTGTGTACTGTCTGAGTGCACCTGTATGAATCATTTATATTATCATGGCATCCAGAGGCCTCGGTCAGGATCTCGGCTCTATTGTGCTAGGAGCTGTACAAGCACAGGCTCTGAACCTGCAGTGAGCTCTGCACTGGCAGACTCCTACACCCACAAGGAGCTTGTTGGAGGCTTTGGACTGTGCCACGAATTGCTTATAATGAAAGCCGTTTCAGAGCACATCCACTCTCTCAGGAAGAAAAACAAATGTCCCCTCCCTGTCCTGGAAATATAAAGCCAATTATTTGCGATGGTTCATTTCTGAGAGGGGACAGCAGGGTCCATATGACAACTCAGTTCTAAGATGCAGACTTGTTGAAAGACATCGATCTTGCATTAAACCGTTAAGGAAGCAAGACTCAGCTTGATGGTGGGTCATAGTGAATGTCAGAGTCCAAGGCACTTTACAGGAAAGTCTTATCTCTGTCAATTCAAATGCAGACTCCATCAGCCCAGAACCAGGGTGCTGAAGTTGACCTGACACATGAATTATTACTGAAACTAATCAGAGCTTGGAAATTTTGAGACAATTTTTTAAATAAAAAAATGATTGTATTCAAAAACAAATTCTAAGGTGAAAAATAGCTGACATTTTTCATCAAAAATTTTGTGCCTTTTTAAAATATTTTCTCAAATTTTTATCAAAAAGCTAATAGAAATGTTTTATTTCCCAAAACCCATGTTCTGTGGTAAACAAACATAACAAAAAAAGTGAATGTTCTTGATAAAAATTAGAAAAAGAAAAATTTTGTGGAGTGAGGTTTCAAATACAAAAATGGGTCTGTTTCCAACATTCTGAAATGACAACTTCCTTTTTTTGAAATTCTTCATGAAAACAGGTTTTTTGATTTTTGACCAATATAGCGAAACCACAACTATAATAATGATTATGATGATTGAAGAAAGGCTTTTCAGAGACGGGGGCCAGACTGTACTTTCAAGTTATAGTAGTGTAAATCAGGAGGAGAAACATCAATTTGGCAGAGTTACACCGGTGGATGTGAAAAAAGAATCAGGTTCATTGTCCCTTCGTGGACTACAGAAAGGGTATCTGAAAGTGAAGCAAACCAGTAAAGATTTTCCTACTGCTGAAAGTGACTGATATTTTAATGAACAGAAAATTCTTTTGCTTCTAAGTTACAGTTTGTTTGAACTTGTGATTTTTTTTTCAAATGCCTTTTTTATACATCAAAGGCAGATTATAGACAGTCAGAGTGAGATCTTATTTATAGTTTCCAATAACTTTTGTTAAATTATAACACAATACTTATAGAAGGTGTCTGTGATATCCATCTGAATACCAAACACTCTTATAAGGACCAGTGCTATTACAGTGCATATTAAATGAATCCAGAATGATGTGGCACTTTGGATAAATTGTGATTATATTATATTTTTAGATTATCTTCATTTCTCTTTTTTGGGTCATCTTAAATTGTTTTGTCATCTTCATCTACTAAAGAGCAATGAAGAGAAGCTGATCTAAAGGACTTGATGGTGCCATCCTGAGAAACTTCTTATAACTCAGAGCTTCTTCTCAATCCTTTTACCTTTTCTTATCACATTTTCTCCTTCTGCACAAACATTTCAGGTCACTTTACTACTATAGTAAAGAGGAAATGCTTGCAATGCAGTGTGGATGTGATATAGCTTAGGGGTGAGAAAAGCTCCCGAATGACCAGCATTTTGAGGGTCAGATGAAAATTTTGCCGTTTTCTGACCTATGAGCCTTCAAAAACCAGAAGGTGGAAAAAATAGTATGTGATCATGTAATTAAAGACTGTATCATAATGCATACACACAAGGGAGCTGAATTAAGGTTGCACTGGCAACCTTAATTCCGGTGTTTCCAAAATATTTAACAATGCAACCTTAATAATGTTCTTTTAACATAATGTTCTTTTTTGTAGGCATCATGGCAAAGGAGAGTTTTAAAGACATCAGACTTTCAAATTGTCCTTTGTCTTCCTCCAAGGTCTCTGAATAATCAGGGTGAAATGTATCCCAGTACAGTGGTCCTACACAAAGTCCTGTGCACCATTTAAACATACTTTATGGGAGAAAGCTAAGATGTACCTATGAGTGACTTAAAGATCTGTTGCAAAGATATTATTCATACACTGCCACCAGTTTCAATAGTGAATGTGCTTAACTGACTACATCAGAGAGCTTTTAGTCTTGCATAAATCTCTGGGCCACTCAACTCCACTTGGGTTTTCATCAGTTTACTGGGCAGCCTTCCTGAGAGTCAGCAAAGTGCAAGGCACAGCACCAAAAGAGAACCCTGTCGGGGGTGCATATTTCACAGCATCTCTTCAAGATTTACAATGAGTTACCGATGAGTGTTACTCCATATGGTACTGGTATTTCCACTGGTGGAAACCCACACTGCAGCCTGTGTTATACAGTTGATGCCATTCTTCTCACTGAAATCGCTTCGAGGTAGGACATGGTAAAGTGTATGGTTTTGTGGCATGGCTTCATTGCTGTGAAATGCAAATTATACATTAATGTCAAATTATACATGAATGTCAAAAATCTTGGAAGCACCATGGCACCGTCAGAATTGGAAATGGAGAGGCTGAGAAAGGATAGTCTATAACAGGGGTCGGCAAGTGGTATGCCAAGAAGTGGTGTGCCAAGTCTTCATTAATTTAAGGTTTCGCGTGCCAGACCTGCAACGTGGGTAGCAGACAGAGCCCCAGACTGGCAGCAGGCTGAGCCAGGATCCTGGCTGCCAGCCCTGCTCAGCCCGCTGCCGGCTGGGTTCTGTCCACCCAGACCAACAGTGGGCTGAGCAGGGCCAGCGGCCAGGACCCCTGCTGGCAAGGAGCTGGTGGCCGGAACCCCAGACCAGCACCGGGCTGAGCAACTCATCCCGCTGCTGGTCTGGGGTACCGTAATCAAGGCCAGCAGCAGGCTGAGCGGGGCCAGCGGCCGGGACCCCATCTGGTTTGGGTACCAGAACCACTGGAGATGCCCATGCACTGGTAGACGAGCGTATTATACCCATCTGTAGCATGTTCTGGATCTCCCGTTCTATAGCAGCTTGGGCGTGAGGAGACACCCGGTAGGGTGGTGTTCTAAGGGGGTGAGCATTACCTGTGTCAATGGAGTGGTATGCCTGTTCAGTCCGTCCTGGAGTGGCTGAGAACAATGGGGCGAAGCTAGTGCACAGCTCCT
>NC_133775.1:108883260-108887124 GCF_003597395.2 Chelonoidis abingdonii | reverse complement strand
AGATTAGAAGCTTGAAGATAGAAAGAAGCCTCTCATAGCCGAGAGACAGACAAAAGACCCAGACCCAACATTCCCTCCCTGAGTTTTGAAAAAATCCAGTTTCCTGATTGGTCCTCTGGTCAGGTGTTTGGTTCCCTTTGTTAACCCTTTACAGGTGAAAGAAACATTAACCCTTAGCTATCTATTTATGACAGGGCCCCAGGGAAAGAGGAGGAGCAGGGCCACAGTTCCCGCGCTAGTGTCCCCCCAACTTCTACCCAAATTGGTCAGGCCCATGCATTAATCCACCACTGCACTGGGGGCCTGGCTGGGCCTGCCATCCATTGGTATATCCCACAGAGAGTAACCAGACAGCAAATGTGAAAAATCAGGATGCGGGTGGGGAGTAATAGGAGCATATATAAGAAAAAGACCCAAAAATCTGGACTGTCCCTATAAAATCAGGACATCTGGTCACCCTAATCCCACAGCATGGCCTGTTGTAGCCAAAGTGCATTAATGATCCTGGAGTTTGAAAGTTCTTAGTATGTGAAGGAGGCATAATCCACCCTCTTTGTGAGAAGATACAGTGGTTGTTCCATTGATTTTTAGTACAGTCGGACTTTCAAACTTTTACAAATGTAAACGTCAAGCCGGGCTGAAAATCATAATTATTGACATTCTTCATCAGTAATAGTAATTGAACAACA
The DNA here is from genome assembly GCF_003597395.2 of Chelonoidis abingdonii. Lineage (NCBI taxonomy): Eukaryota > Metazoa > Chordata > Testudines > Testudinidae > Chelonoidis > Chelonoidis abingdonii. Next base: position 108,886,435 of record NC_133775.1, on the reverse strand, counting down.
AGCTCAGCAAGCCATGGTAGGCCTCCCTTAAACAGTTTAAGGGCTTATTATGTCTCCAGGCTGCCAGTCTCTCTCTTTCTCTTCCTCCTTCAGTCACTTTTATGTTTGCAGTCCACACATAATGTGTTTTTTCTTTTTCACAGTCTCTTTCCTTTAACAAGCCTAAGAACCAGCAGGAACATGCTGTAAATGTGATATGGCATCTCGGTGTGGCCATCCTAGAAATACATATTCAATACATATGCAAATCAATTTAGCTACTGTTCTCCTCAGGTGGGAAAAGGTGTGTGAATATAGTCAAGTATCACTTTAAAGTATCTTCTCCACAAAGAAGAATAACACTTTAAAGAACCGAGGAAAGGATGCAACAGGACTGAAATTAAAATTCTTTTTTCTTGAAAAGGAATTTATCATGCCTCTGCTTGCAATAGCCACAGATTCAGAAAGCTGGGTATATAAAGAGACTAGATTCCACCTTTAAAACCAGACAGACATGGCATTCCACAGATTCTCCACTGAATTATATACAGCCCACGTGAAATCTGTAAGCCAGATTCTGATCTTAGTTGCAGCAGTATAAATCCAAAGTGATCCCACTGACGTCAACAGTGTCACTCTGAACTTACACTGGTATAACTGAGATCACACTAGTACCCAGTGGAACTGCACAGAATCAGAGAATTTGGTTCATAGCATTAATAACCCTCTTTCAGGTTAGTCTTAAAGTACAGTCAAGGGTCAGCTTCTGCTTGCTTCCTATTGTCTGCAATGGAAATGTCCAGCTATAATGGAAAGTAGAGCTTGGTCTACAAAGTTTAATTGAGGGTTTGAAGATTCAGGATCCTCATCATGATGGTATAGTTCATAAAAGTCATTGTTACTGAAGGTGCTGTATACTCAGAGTGCCAGACCCTGCTCTCAGTTACACCCATGTAAATTCAGAGACTAGCTCCATTGGAATAAATGGAGTTACTCCACATTTTATCAAGGTAGTTCAGACAACTCTCATGTAATCATTCATCAGATCACCAGCCAGAAGACTTATCCTACTTGAAATGTAAGTAAATAAAAAATAAATAGTCACCAACAGACAAACAGGCCAGGGTGAGGGTGGTAGGTAGTTTGCTCCTTCATCTCCTTGCATTGAAACACAACAGTTGCATATTTTGGGTTGAAATGACTTTGTTTCAAAATTTAAGTACAGTTAAGATTATGTAAACAAAACGTTAAAGGTCCAAATGGAAACAGAATTTTGAAATTACCAAAACAAAATGTTTCAATTGACTTGATCTGATTTTTTTTTCAGACCTTCAGTTCACTGAAAAATTTTGAGATTTTGATTTTTCATCTCAATTCAAGATGGGAAAAATTTCAAAATCTTAAAAATTCTCACAGAATGGCTCATTTTCAATCCAGCTCTATTCTAGATGCTACTATAATAATAACAACAGTAAGCCCCTCAGTTTCACAGGACAGAGGTTTTTATTCCTGAAAATCTCTAGGTGATGGCAAGGGGGAACCTGGTAATTTTCAACAAATATGTGAGGAATATTAATTATCATTAACAGTTCTTGGGATATGTCAACCGTGGTCCATCAGTCTAGTATCCCTTCCTTCAGAGTAACACTGGCACAGAACTAGAGTGCCAAGAAACGTGAAATTCCCCAGGCCTGGAGATTTTTGTGATAATGCAAAACTGCTCAAGCTCACTGATAAAAATTCACTGATGGGTGTGATCCTTTTGTGTGACACTTGACTCCATTCCAAGCAACACTGGGCCTGGTTTTGGTCTTTTTCTAAACCACACTCAGCTTGGTGCTTCCCACTGAGTTTCACTGTGTGTTTCTGTGACACGTTCACATACAAGTAACTCAAGGCTTGTGAATCAGACTTATACTAATTGGGACTGATGGAAAGGCTGGCATGAACTTCTGCCACCCAGCCTCTTGGCTTTGCACAGCTCTGATAGGGCCTCAACAGTCATGACACATAAGTCCAGAGGTGCCTGTGAATGGTTGAGCCTAAAAAGCTTCATTTTGGGTAAGCATTCAGAGTTCAGGTGCCGATTTCAACGTCTTTACTTTGCAAAGCTGGCTGTACGTGTCATGAGTTTGGTCCTCACCAGATTCCCAGAACTTCCAGAGTTGGCAATACCATAATGATTAGGCAAAGGTCCAGTCTTGCACATAATTTTCAGTTGACTTGTCCCTTCCTAGCACAGCTTTTCACATTTACATATCTGTCTGAGGCTTTTTCATTGTTGTAAGTTTTTAGCCGATTTGAACCCTGACTTGTCTTTTTAATCTTCTCCAATCATGCAACTGCTATGAGCATTAATTATCCCTCTAACACACTCCACTCTGTAAGAGCAACACATACTTTAAGCATTTGGTAAAAGAGGTATATGCTTAAGAGGTGAGAGACTGGGTGTAGAATGGACTGAATATAAGGCTGAGAGCCAGAACTCCCAAATTCTAATCCTGGACCTGCCTGTAACTCTTTGGCCTTAAGCAAGTCCAGATTCTGGAACCCTCACTCACTCTGAGATATTATTTATTTACCATTTATATTTCAGTAGAACCTAGAGGCCTCAACTGAGATCAGAGTTCCATTGTGCTGCGCACAGTATATACATATAGTGAGAAGCAGGTCATGCCCTGAACATCTCGTGCACTAAATAGACAAGACAGATGCAGGGTGGAAGGGAAAACACAGAGGTCAAGAGACTTACAAAGGTTACTCAGCAGTTCAGGGCCAGGAATAGATCCTAGGACTTGAGTCCAGTGCCCTCTCCACTAGGCTACATTACCTCTCAAATCCATGGAAGGATTCAAAAAGTAAAGTACTGCTGGATGCTGGTAAGTGTGGCAGAATCTGGCCCTATAAACTTCCATGTCTCAGTATTCCCATCTGTAAAATGGAGCTAACACTCCTCCACCTCTGAGTGGGGATTGTGAGTACAAACTAGTTAATATTTGTGCTGTGCTTTATATGTAACCCTTCTGCCCCTCTGAGTTGGCAGCAACAAGGGCAGGGTTCAGTATCCAGGGATTCCGTTTCAGTAACACAATGCATAACCGGCTCGAGCCCCCACCCAGTGTCCTGGGACACTTACATACCATACCCCCCTGGGCGCCTCTAGGAGGCAATACTTCCCCTCTCGCAAGCACGGAGT
>NC_133775.1:108862829-108883007 GCF_003597395.2 Chelonoidis abingdonii | reverse complement strand
GGGTGTTAAGGGGCACCTTACGTGGGCCAGGGCCAACTGCTCTGCCTCTCCATGAAGTTCTGTTGCAGCCTTCACCACAACCAGTTCCACCACACCAGCTGCGCTGCTCCTCCAGCTGCCCCTGCAAACTGCTTCACTCTGCTCACTGTTCCATGGGCTGCTCCAACTGCTCTGCTCGCCACTTAATGATAGGTCTTCAGACTTCCCCACTAGTTAACATAGCACTCAGTTCAGCTCTTTCAGTGATTTCAGCTCTTAGTAGGGGAGCCCTGGTGCTGGTGCACCATTGGTCCAACATGAATTCAGCTCAGCAGTCTCTAGATAGACTCCTAATGGAATCAAAATTAGCTCTACTCTTTAACAGTGGAGAGAGGAGGATGTGCAATTGGTGTTCCAGGCCCTCAGAAGGGGGTCCATACCATAGGCAGGCAGGCACCAGCCTCTCTCAGTTCATAGGGTTTTGGAACCCCTGTCCCATGTTTAGCAAGTACCACCCAACTGAAGTTGAGTCATTTCTGTCACAAAGCAGTCCCACAGCTCCCCATTCATACAATCAGGGTGACAAACTTTCTTTTCCTCCTGCCCCAATAACAAAGAAATTGGGGATCCCAGAGCTGTTAAAATCACCATCCCAAGCTGCTGTGGGTTTATGCTAAGTGTGAGGTGGATACCAATGTAAATCTTTCCACACCCTTTGAAATTCTTGGAATTCTTTCTACATTCCCTCAATTCACCATCAGATGTCAGGGTAATGCTCTTCCTGACTCTGCTTACATATATATATATGAAGTGCTATAGAAGTGCTGAGTACGGCTGATAACTGGAGACACCCACACACAGATCAAGGGGAAACCAGACCCCTAAGGACAGACGGAAACTTTAATGGCATAAACAAGTAAGGTCAATAAACTCTTTCTCAGCATCTCCAGCAATGGCTCTTCTAAGACAGCTGGCTAAGCAAGCTATTCTTTACAGCTCCAGGTAAACAACTTTTTAAAATATTGATCATGTAAAATCAGTGTGGGATTCCCCCCCACCCCATGTTCAGTAACTAACATCTTTGTGGTTGTAAGCCAGTGTGCTGTGATGTGCAGTTCAAACAGGAGGGCTCAGAGAGAGAGAGAGAGAGAAAGAGAGAGATACATTTCACTGAGATTCCAAACACGTCTTCTACATAGACGCACACACATACACACACAAGGATTCCAGGATGTGACTGGACTGGAAAATAAGGTCCTTTCCAATGACATTTTCCAAACAAAATAAGAAAAAATTAAATTGAATTAAGGACAGAAAAAGCAGAACTAAACCTACCAAGGCACGTTTCCCCAGCTGTCAATTGTTTGTCCCGTTGGTCAATTTATTCCATCATTAACTGAGAAGCCTAAAGGAGAGGGATGAGAAAGAAAAGGAATTTACAAAATCGGGTCTATAAGAGCTATTTTCAGATGGAATGTTATAAACTCTTTAAGAGGCTCTGGTGCTTAGTTCTCTACCCTGCCAACCAACTCAGGCAAAAGCCAGTTAAACCATGGATGCTTCTGTAAGGGTTATTCAATGAGGGGTTTCTCTTATATGGACAGACAAGGCCAGACTAGTGGCCTCTTTCCTATGCCTTTCCTTATCAGAGAAGCACATCACAATGGAAACAGATCTAAGCTGGGACACACACACCCCGCTCAAAATGATCCTCAGTGTTTAATATAGATATAATGATGCATTCCAGTATAAATACATAGGGACCAATAAATCACGTTCTGGGGCCAGAGAAAGACTGGGGCTTTGGATCAGATTTATAGAGGGTAAGTAATGTCATCTGTGTGCGAGTTCCAGGGACTGGGCAGAGCTCCACATCACTAAAAGAGAAAAATGAATGTAGAAAGCAAACTATTTGGAAGAGATTTCGATCAAGAAGCATTATTAGAGCTCTTTGGAAATTTTCCATTACAAAGTTGGGCAGCGGATGGAGGGTTAATGGAAAATGGCTTTTTGACTAAGCAGGAATTTTCACAACAAATTTCAGTTTTTTTCCAAAAAATGGTTTTCATTTTTTAAAAATAAACATTTTTCTATGAATAAGTTGTATTGTAAACAACAACAAAAAAATTTGCCTAAATATTTTTCCCAGAAAAAAATTGTTTCCCTTCCAGCTCTAATCATCACTCAGGGTATGTCTACACTGCAAACTTACAGCCACTGCAATAAATACATAAGCTGCCTTATGTCGACCTAATTGTATAGTGTAGATGAGTCCACAGTGACCTCACTGTCATTAGCTCATCAACGCCCTGCATGGCCCCTCCCTCCCCTTCCCATCCATGCAATGGAGAATCAACCCATTGGAGGGAAATCCTGCCTTAGGTCACAAAGAGGAAAGTTTGCCCCTCCCAGTCTAGCCTGCACCAAGTCCCCACATAATTTGGCACAAGTCATCAACCCTGGCATTCTCACTTCAAGAGCATCTAGGGTCTACAATAGCAAGAGGTGCTTCAGGTCTGACCTAAGCATTCTGAAAAAGATGGTGCTAATGGCCCTTCAGTTCATTAGCATTAAACTCACTCTCAAAAAACACAATGGCCACATGTGAAACCAGCATTCTGCCAGTTCTGGGTAGCTCCTAATTGTAACTTGCTTTATTTACACAGATACACCAGTCCTGAAATGAGATCGTCAAACAGCATGCAGTGCAATCCCTTCTCTCAGGAATCTCAGCCCAGTGCCAATATCCAGCTCCCAGAGAACAACTCTGCTTCAAGAATTAACTCTAAGCAGAACCCAGGATCAATAATCAATAAAAGGCCCTGAGGCCCTAAGGCTGCGATTCTGCAAACACTCATGTACTTACTTTACTGCTGGGAGTAGCTGCATTGATTTCAGTGGTGAAGCTCAAAGTACGTTGTGTTCATGGGCATAAGTGTTTACAGGATTGGAGCCTGAAGGATGGGTTTAATGAAATAAATATCCAGGCTTATGCACTGTGGAAGGCCAGGGAAACCAGAAAGAATCCATGTTTTCATGGCTCATGAATATTTACTGGGATGGTGATTTTTAGTTATTGTGTGAATCCTATCAAGAAACAGAAAAAAAATGAAAGGTTGTTTTGTTTGAGAGTCTAGGCTGGTGTGCATCCAGGCAGTGTAAGTGGGAAAGGGGAATCACAGAATGCTGGTACTGCCCAAAGCTGCTAAACATTCCCAGTCTCAGCTGGCACTTGGCTGAATGCATGTAGTGTGTGATAAGCTTTCAGCTCTACTCCAGGCAATAGAAATGAAACCTTTTAAAGAGGATGTTCACTCACTTGTGGCATGTTTTCATTATTGTTTTGCTGTGGATGAGGACAGTTTTCCTTTCAGTGAATGTTACAAAAGATATGTTCAAACCATGTCAGCCAATAATCAAAGCCATATAACAATAATTCTATTCACTAGGGGAAGGGTTACAAGAGTATATGGGTGCCAAAAGATGCAGAGAGGCAACTAGTGGAATTTTTAAAAGTGCCTGAGTGAGTTAGGTGCCTATTTCCCAGTGATTTTCAGTGGGAATTGGGCTCTTAACCTGTGCTTGTGTAAATCCTCCTGTTCACTTACCTGCATCGTTATGTGTCAGAAGGGTAGCCGTGTTAGTCTGGATCTGTAAAAAGCGACAAAGAGTCCTGTGACACCTTATAGACTAACAGATGTATTGGAGCATAAGCCTTCATGGGTGAATACCCACTTCGTCAGACGCATGTGGGTATTCACCCGTGAAAGCTTATGCTCCAATACTTCTGTTAGTCTATAAGGTGCCACAGGACTCTTTGTCGCTTTCTGCATCTTCAGGAACCTAAATACTCTTGAAATCCAGGCCCAAGTTCCCCATCCATTTCCCAAAGCGTCCAGGTTGCTGGATTTGAGGTTTTTCGTTCTGAGCCACTCAGGTCTGCCTTGCACAGCTCAAGAGCTTGCTCTTTTCAACCTTTTGATCCCCCCAATGCTAGCCTAGGACCGTAACTTATACCAACCTAATGGCTGCTCTAACTTGTGTCCAATTGTTGTTCACCAGCTCAGGATCACAGCAGGGGATCAGGCTATGCTGGCTTTATGTCATTTGACGATTCCCCTAAGCAAGGAGAATCTTTGAATGGATCTTTAAATTAGCTGTCCATCCTCTGTGCCCTGCTAGAATAAAAGGTACAAAGCAGGGCTAGGACTGGTATTTTGAAACAAAAGAAGTATGTAGTTAGAAGGGCCATTTGAATACTGCTCTCTCCTTTATTTTACCGTATACTAAACTGCCATAGATTTAAGTGAAGAGGCAACTGACTTTAGCATTGCACGGGCCAGGATTGGCTTGTGCTCTAGTGCCTGATACTGTGAAAGTGGCACTGGGCCAGCGTTCTAATCAGACTGAGCTGATTCATTTGAAGCACAATGATTTTTTTTTTTTAAAGAACACAGACATGTTTTTCTAAGTCTTGTAGAGCTCATCCATTACTGAAATGGCTTTGTCACAGGGCAAGGTGAAGCAGCCCAAAGCAAAAGCAAACATTCCCTTCTCTGAAAGGCTTCACTGTGATCACAGTAATACTGGCTGAATCCTAATCAAAGCTAGAGCAGCTCTGGTGACCACTTAGGAAATAATTAATTGAACTTTACATGACATTCAGATGCTTCAGATCTCAAATGCCATGCTACTCCATGCCATGTATTCTGGGAATTCAGCAAACTACAGAGAGTATTTGTTTAATGGTGGGGTGGCTCAGTATGCCTATGGTGTGCTGTGGCCCTGTATTTATGAAGGAAAAATATACACAGGATCTTTCAGATCTAGATAGTAAATTGCTACACCCTGAGTGGGCTGAAAGATAGGCAGGCATATGGAGAGAATATAGCGAGTGCTTATGAAAAAGCCTCTTTGGTGGGACATAGGCAGCTGTAGGATAATTTTTCAGCTCCCCGAAGAGACCCTTCCAATAGCTTTGACTTTTTTCTGCTGTATCAATATTTCTACAGTGCTTGGAAGGGAAGTCTAATGTTATACAGTAAGATCCATTTTATAATGTTACTGTCTAGCATTTTAAAAAATGCACTAGAATCCTCTAAACTGAGATGTTTCCTACCAAGCTCCCCAATTAAAATTCATAGATTCTTAGAGTTTGTTTTGGGCGAGACTAGGGTCCCTTAGATCATCCAGTCTGACCTCCTGTATTTCACATGCCATTAATTTTCACTCACATACCCCATATTATTTAGTTAAACTAAAGGATTTCAGTCCTCAGAGAACTAAACTGTTTGCCACAGGCAGATAATGCGAGAGACCGAGGTGCCATCAATGCTTGTGAATCCTGCAATAACAGGCAACTGATTAGATGAGATATGCCCATATGATCCCAGCTGGCATACCATGCCCCAAGATGCAGAGGAAGGCAAAAAACCTCTAAAATCCCTGTTATGTGAGCTGGGGGATAAATTCTTTCCTGACCCCAAACCTAGCAATCAGTATGACCCTGAGCATTTGAACAAGACACACCCGCCAAACATCTAGAAGAAAGATTCTCGGCATCACCTCAGAGCACCGGTCCACCCCGTTCACTGTCCTGTCTCCAGCTGGGACCAATCTCTGATGCTTCAGAGGGAGATGGGGGAAAAGACCATCCCAGAATACATCTAGCCAATAGTGCAGGGGGAAATGCTTTTCTGACCACTGCAGGTGACTGGCTGAAGCCCTGAAGCATGAGATTTGATTATAGTCATTATCTTAATGCAGAGCTGCAAGCATTATGAGCATGTTGAGGGCTATGCAGGCAAGCCTGTCCTCCCCCAGCCCACGAAGGAAGGGGATAAACAGGACTCAGGTACACAGATTCCAAGTGCAGAAGAGACGAGTACAACCATCCAATCTGACACCGCCCCTGCACCTCCCCGCCCCCATACATGAAAGCTTATGCTCAAATAAATTTGTTAGTCTCTAAGGTGCCACAAGTACTCCTCGTTCTTCATACAGGCCATGGAATTGGTCCCAGAACAAGCAGCTGCCCTGACTGAGATACAGATCTATTAAATATTGAAAAGATTTTAAATGACACAAATCACCAAACTGAATAAAAGTACAGGACTAAATATCATATTCACTCTGTTTCATTTTTCTTCTATTTTTAGGGCAGGATCCTCAACTGATGTAAATTGGTGTGATCTGTTGATGCCAATATTTATTTGATGAAGTCTGCATTTAAAAGATCTGAGCACAACAGCTCAACTCTAACTCATGACTTAACCCTTTGGCACTGGCCAAATGTATCCACAGAAAGGGTGACTTTTGAGAATACCATCCTATCACCGCTATTTGCTTCCATAAAGCTAAATTTGTCATTATACCAATAATGTGGCTCTCTGAGATCATGTGAAGTGTATATCTATATCTATATCTATCTATCTCGTGACAAAGTTCCTCCTCTATCTTGGTGGGTCCTGCGCTTATTGGCAGATTTGCTCACCTCAGTGATCTTTCCCACAGTCTGGATCAACTCCTCCTGTGTCTGATCAGGGTTGGGAGGTTTGGGGGGAACCCAGGCCCACCCTCTACTCCAGGTTCCAGCCCAGGGCCCTGTGGATTGCAGCTGTCTATAGTGCCTCTTGTAACAGCTTCATGACAGCTACAACTCCCCGGGCTACTTCCCCATGGCCTCCTCCAAACACCTTCTTTATCCTCACCACAGGACTTTCCTCCTGGTGTCTGATAACGCTTGTACTCCTTAGTCCTCCAGCAGCACACCCTCTCAGTCTCAGCTTCTTGTGCCTTTTGCTCCCAGCTCCTCCCACTTCCTCTCCTCTGGCTCCTCCTCGCCTGACTGAGTGAGCCCTTTTAAACCTAGGGCCCTGATTAGCCTGCCTTGATTGGCTGCAGGTGATCTAATCAGCCTGTCTGTCTTAATTGGTTCTAGCAGGTTCTGACTACTCTAGTGCGGCCCTGCTCTGGTCACTCAGGGAACAGAAAACTACTCAGCCAGTGACAGTATTTGCCCTCTACCCCTACTGGTCTGGGTCTGTCACAATATATATATATATATATATATATATATATATATTTAAACAGATACAAACGAGTGCTTAACTGTCCAAGGAGAGTTACAAAGTCCAAAAGCTATCTTGCAACCAAGCAGATTGAAATGGAGATAAAACTGCATCAGAACAATCCACCTCCCATTGCTTGTGGGCCTTCCTGTCTGCGTTGTTATAAGGAGCAATAAACGATTCTCAATATGTTTTGTGTTTGGCATTTCCAATAGCCGTGACAGTGCAGCCTGTCTGTGAGCTGGCTGAGCCTTCTCCTGCATAGCTTGGTGCTAATCAACCCATCACAAAAGAAACATGTCTTTGGTTTTTCAGTGAACCCAGCACTTTGCTCTCCCTTCCTTCTGCTTCCCCTCTCACTCCCTTTGTCCCACCTGAGGCTCTCTCCTAACCATGTCCTTTATGCTTCTCATCTTTGAACCTCATCCCACACTGCCCATTTGTGAATGGAATGCTCTGCGCTTCTTGATTGTCAACCAACCAGTTTAAACCTCTCAGCGATAATCTACCTAAGACAGACATCCATAATTCTATAAAAGCAGCAAAGAGTCCTGTGGCACCTTATAGACTAACGGATGTATTGGAGCATACGTCTGTTAGTCTATAAGGTGCCACAGAACACTTTGCTGCTTTTAGAGATCCAGACTAACACAGCTACACCTCTGATACTTGACATCCATAATTCTATACATTTTACAGTGGCATGGAAACCGGAATTTCTGTTTCAGAGAAAAATTCACATTTCAGAAAAAACATCAGATACGCAAAGGCTGTCCACAGCTGTGGACAGGGAGTGGCACAGAGATTCCCCCATCCATTCTCTCATAGTAAGCATGTGAAGCAACAGACAGCCACAATGCCATGCCATTTCTGCTGCCTGTGATCACACAGTAAATATTAACATGGTAGGAGAGAGAATGGACTCCATATGGACAAGGAAAGCAGGTTGGCCTAAATCCTAAAGTCTTGACTCAGGTTTTCTCCATCACTTATTCAAGAAAAGCCTTGAGAGAGAGAAAAAGTCTTGAGAGTTTGCCTAAGATTTGATGGTTATGTAAGTAGAAGGTAGATAGATAGATAGATAGATAGATAGATAGATAGATAGATAGATAGATAGATAAAAATGAGTAAGGACCTCAGATTTGGCCCATTGTGATTATTTCTGATTACACTTCCCCCTAGTTTCCACACTGCAGAAAGTATTTACCAGCTCTTGCTGACTACTTTTAGCATGCTATAGTTGTAGTTCTCCTACAAAGCATTTCAGTTTCAGAGATATTTTTGTTGCAAAACAAGTACATATGCAGGTGCATTCTAAAGGAAATAGCTGAGCGTCATTAGTGGGTCTGGCTTTCATTCACCGGGCAGAAAATAAAAATTACCCAGGAGAGGTGTTCACCATCTAAGAGGGATATATCCAAGATCTTAACTCTCTTTGGACTGAAATCAAAAGGGTGACAAAAACACTCCCAGTTTGTGTAAAAGATAAGATAATCTTCAGTGGAGGGTGATGGCCCCTAGGAAATATTGAAATAGAAAGGTAAGCTCAGAGTGGCTGCCAATCAGACTCTTTTTGACTAAAAATGAAAATCTGTCCTAACTATTCAAACCTTGAGAACTCTTTACTTTATGGGGCCTGAAGTGGCAATCTCTGTGCTAAACCATTTAACACACTTTAGCATTAAATAGTTCCTGCTGCTAGTACCATAAAAATATCCCAAAATATAGGGACATCCTTCATGTGCAATTAATACAATGACTGAAAGGCTACGTCAGGCTTCTACTCAGAATAATTTGAGTTGTTTCATTAAGTGACTCTGGAGAGATGTGCTTGTGCTTCAAAACAGCTCAGAATTGCTCAGCACTTCTGACTGTGGAGTTGAGGAGCCCAGCAGTTTTGCAGGGAAGTACATGTCAATTATAGCAAGTACTCACTGCCAAAAAGCTAAATAGTTTTTGAAAGATCTGATTACCCACTGCTTCCCTTTTATTGGCCATTCGTTTTCTCCATGGATGGTTTCATTGGATGTGCAACTATAAGTGAGTTCTGTCCCAGAGGTGAGGTGCATTTGGTGACTTAAGTGCAGTCACTTGTCATGATGGATATTTCCACAAATGTATGTTTTTCAAGTTTGCATGTCTTTTGTCAATACCTCGGTTCTCCTAGGAACAGCATGTCAACTTCCTACACTCTTATAGTTGACTGTTACTGAAAATCCGTCTGTTATGGTTCTCTGAAGCCTGCTTGATGGGAAAGGCTTTTTGACAATCCCTGCCTCTCCAGACCTCTTACCTTGATGCTCCTCTCTTTCATTTTTCCCCTTCCCAATAACAGACCCTGTCATTCAGAGTGGCACCTTTCTTCACCCCAATCTTCCACAGTATATCTGCAGCAAACAGATCTCCAGCTGGAGAACACTAGCGGGCAAGCACCATGAAGCTCAGCAGATTAAGGTTCAAGGGTTACTAACATTTTCCCTGTGGGCTCCTTCTTCACTGTGAGTTTGAAGGTTTGCATTAAGCTCATGCTGAAGGGTGGACAAGTGAATAAAAACACACCACTGAGAGTAGCAGGGAAACTACCACTATTGCAAGCACAGAAGTCAGCAGCTGGCACAAAAGTAATGAGGTCACCACATTATGATCCTGTGCAGCACACGGGTTTTATGGGTGTTTTGCACAAGGCAAAACTTTAGATTAATGTGGGAATTATATCAGAGGGAGGAGAAGGAGGATATGGCACGAGCAGCATTTTGCTCCAAAAATCATCCTAGAGGATGAGAGAAAGAGGAATAGAAGAGGATTTAAGTGCCAAAAAAAGCATTTTGGGGAGTGCTGTCAGCATATACTCAGTATTTATTCAAAGTGAGGGACTGTCAGGAATCTGATACAAGAACATAGGAATTAGCAGACTGGATCAAACCTCTGGTCCATCCACTATCCTTTACTCAACAGTGACCAGTACCAGAGGTTTCAAAGAAAGAAACCCTGACAAGGGATAAGTTGCACTCCAGGAAAATCTACTCCTAGCCCCCAATAGCTAGCTGTTGTTTTATACTCTGAAGCTTGAGGGTTTAAACCCTAATAATTGATGCTATTTGTTCCCATTTTACATTCCCCTCAAATGGCAATGAAAACAGTCTCATTTCTTTCACCTTTGATTTTAATTTGACTTTACATTTTTATTTTCATCCATGAAAACTGTTTTGTTTTCCACATGAGCTTTTTTGTAAAAGCCCTTTTCTAAGCACTAGAAGTCAACAGCAGCCTTTAAAGTGCTGCTTTAAAAAAAAAATGCTTCTAAGCAAATGAAATAGAAGAGAAGAGGGGTGAGAGGAACATGGAATTGAAAGCTGCTCAAAACACCATTTCCCCTCCAAAGATATCCAAGACATGGAGAGATCCACCCCAAAGGAGTACATGGCTCTGCGTGGCTTTCTTGGAGATATATTCGATGACCTGACAGAGACTTGTCAGGGAGAGAAAAGAAACTCAGCAAAATATTTTATTTATTTATTTTATTTTATTTTTAAGAGTTACATAAACACTGCTCTTTTCCCTGCCCTTTTCCTTTTTGGAGATTTATTTTAACCATGATCTAACTGAAGCCCATTGAGGGAAGATCAAAACTAAATCTGAACAGAACTTTTACGTATTTCTCCTCCAGAGCCTCCACCTTGGAGAGGGACAGATTCTCTGGTTGCAAACTGGTTGTACCTCTCTGGCTGGGGATTCCCAAATTGTGAGGCTGTATATCCATCATAGCTGGTTCCCATTGCTACACCACCCCCTTTAGCCTTTGGTGTAGGCAGCATACTGGGGAAAAGGAGGGAGTGTGGCTGGAGCCCTCTGTATTCCCAATATCCCCAGCTGGTGGAATGTTCCATCATGGCCCTGCCAATTGCTGCAACCCCTAAACTGCTCTAAGCAGTGCAAGAGCCAAAGTAGAGCTGGCTTGAGAGTCACAGAAACACAGCAGGCTACCTTGCAGCCTTCTCTCCCCTCATGCTGTGGCTGGACATAGCAGAGAATCTGGGATATAGTTTGCTTTGCGATATTTTTGAAAGCAGTGAGGGGACAGACTTTTCTGGTTTGGAATCGGGAACAAAGTTCAGTGATGCAGACTAAACACATAAAGACATAATAGCAAATGGGAATGTTTACGCCCACAGCCTATCCTAAGAATCCCAGCCTCAAAAGTCTGGTATGTGCTTCTGTTTCAACTCTATGTTGTAACATGTTACTACTACTAGTTCTTCATCTCTGGCCAGTGTCAGAGTAGAAGAACTCTAAGAGGTGACTGATAACCAGGAAAAACCTGTCTGATCGCTGAAGGTTACAAAAAGCAGGCAGCAGCCTCTTCCTTGTTCCACCTCCTTCATAGACTGAATAGTTACACACCAGGAAGAGCTCTTGTGGAGAGACAGCAATGCATGTAAGAACTTTCAGCAAGTGCTGTATTGCAGCAACAGTCCCAACAAGCATCCAGCCTCTGAATCATCAGGATATATCAGAGCCAAGGATGTGTGAGAGAGAGTAAAGAATCTGCAGGTGAGCTGTGTACATAAAGGACGAATACACTCACGTATGGCTGTTTTGAAGGCTCAGCATTATATATTAAAGACCACATTTTCAGAAACAGGCACCTACATTTATTCCATGCAGCATGCACAGCCAGGGACAAATAGGTATGTGTGGGCACAAAATAGGTAGCTGTGAGACATACCAATAGCTGTTTTCCCCACGTGTACACGTTTTACAGGTGCAACGTAGGCACTTACCTTTGCAGATCTGGCCTGAAAGCCTCAAGGAAAGTAGCAGAGTAGTGCACAAAGTTTCCTTTCACCTGCTTGTAGGAAAAGCTCAAAACATTCAGCATCTGCCATTAGCTGGCAACCCCAGCACTTCCACTTCTTCTTCTTAACTTCAAGCACTGAGCACACTGGTGATTGCTGATGTGGGGAAAGAAAACAGAGCTAAGACTGCATGCAGAATGAGGTTAATGGTCAATATTTCCTCCTGGTGGGGACTTTCATGAACAAACCACAGGTGTTTTGGCAGCAGGAGAAGTTGTCTGAGTAGCAGGGCTCCTAGCCCCACTCCTGAGATGTTACCCTGCCCACCGTGATCCTTTCCTCCAGCACTCACACGTTTCCTGTCTCCTGCCAACACAATAATGGGCAAGTGGGGCTTAGCCCCTACGGTGGTCGAAGGGTCAGAGCTACCATTTCTACTTCTCAGAACACTTCGAGCCACTTGGTGTTTGCCAACAGGAATGTCCTATGAAGATGAACCACAGACAGTTTCTCAGACTGGAAGTGCTAGAGGTAAAGAAAAGCATTTCCCCCTGGTCCAGTGGGTATTACAGGGGAAAGGACGATACTGGAGGGGGATATGGATAGGGTGGCATTGATCTCCCCCAGATCTCTCCTCTACCCATTCTCCTCTTTCCGCTCCTTCCAAATGGAGCATTCACTCACTATATCCCCCATAACTGCCTGTTCCACTACCCTGCCAACCGCTGTGAACCTCACCTCTCTGTCTCTTGCTCCACAGGGCTCTGTACTGAGCCCAGCCAGTGAGTCAAGAAGGCTGACAGGTAGTGCTGGAAACAGGCAGTAGCTGCAGAGCTGTCACCTCCATTTGGTGGAGACAGAAAATGTTATGGCGGATTGGGGAGATAGCTTCTAAAATGTTACCTGGAGAATCTGCAGCTTGTGATGCAGTGCACATATGATTAACTTTTGTGTGTGTGTGTGTGTGGATGCATGAGAGAGAGAGAGAGAGAGAAATTCAGGGTTTATAGGGTCTATGGTTGTTTAGAGGGATCTAGAAAAAAAGAGGGACACATCAAATTTCAAACAAGGAGCATTATTTCAATGCTCCCGCTGCCAAAGTGACTAATTCTTAAAACAAATGTCTTTTAGAAAATTCAGTAGGGCTCGGAATTCATTCAAAATCTGGAGGCTACATTAAATCACCTGTGGGTTAAAAACAACTATTTCATTCCTACTTTAAATGAAAAGCTTGTCTCAACGTTAGCTGTGCAGTCGCTATTGCCTGGTCATACTATATTTTCCTTAACATTCCCCCTAACATTTTCTTACTTTTAAATCCTCCACTGATTTGAACAAGCCTGTGGTATGTGCTAATATGGGTGAGATTAGCAAACTGCTAATCTCCCTACATCCCGGAGATGCTAGATTGCCCGAGTTCTGGTATTCATTGTTATCCCCCTCTGCCTGTGTCTGAAACTTCCCCTCTCTATTCACTATCTCTCTCTGAAGTGTGTTGTGATAGTTTATATTATTTCTTCTTTATGTAGTGCTAATGAAAACTGTTGTACTCATCCTCCTGGAGACCAAAGTCCTCTGTTTATCCACAGAACATGGTAGCACAGAGCAAGCACAGGTATCACACAGCAAGCTTCCACACCCAGCTTGCCACTTGTGCATTACAGCACATACTTAACCTGTGGAACTCACTGCTACAAGATGTCATTGACAATGCTAGAATAAGTACCTGACAATGGGTATCTGCAGTGGGTGCAGCTGAATTGGTGCTGAGTACATCTTAACTGCAAGTGTTGCCAAAAACAAGCTGTGTAAAGGACCATTCCAGAAACTGTGGCTACAAATGCACAGATTCTGGTCCTGCTTTAGGAGTTAAAACCTTTCGGTTATTTCTAAACCAGCCTAGATTTGAACCAGCAGTCTAGATAGTCTGCATCCTATCACCAATCCTAAGTCATTTGGGATATTGAACTGGATGTTGCATAAAATTGTATTGCCATATTCACCTAGGCCTGGTCTACACTATGAGTTTATCTCAAATTTAACAGCGTTAAACCAAATTAAACCTGCACCCGTCCATACAACAAAGCCCTTTATTTCGATATAAAGGGCTCTTAATATCGATATCTGTACTCCACCCCGATGAGGGGAATAGCGCTGAAATCGGTATTGCCATTTTGAATTAGGGTTAGTGTGCCGCAATTGACAGTATTGGCCTCCAGGAGCTATCCTACAGTGCACCATTGTGACCGCTCTGGACAGCAATCTGAACTTGGATGCACTGGTCAGGTAGACAGGAAAAGCCCTGCGAACTTTTGAATTTCATTTCCTGTTTGCCCAGCGTGAAGCACTGATCAGCACAGGTGACCATGCAGTCCCAGAATCCAAAAAGAGCTCCAGTATGGACCGTACGGGAGATACTGAATCTGATCTCTGTATGGGCAGATGAATCTGTTCTATCAGAACTCCGTTCCAATAGATGAAATGCCAAAACATTTCAAAAAATCTCCAAGGCTATGATGGACAGAGGCCACAATAGAGACTCAACACAGTGCTGAAACTTAAGAAGCTGAGACAAGCGTACCAGAAAGCCGAAGAATGAAATGGACACTCACGGAGGGAGAGGCGACTGACAACTGTAGCTATCCCACAGTTCCCGCACTCTCTGAAAACCATTTGAATTCTTGGCTGAGCTCCCAAAGCCTGAAGGGTCAAAAACATTGTTACAGATGGTTCAAGGTATATGTCATCACCCCTCCCCTCCCTCCATGAAAGCAAAGGGGAAAAAATCCTTTCTCCTCTTTTTTCAATGTCACCGTATGTCTACTGGATGCTGCTTGCAGACACAGTGCTGCAGTGCTACACAGCAGCATCCCCTTCCCTTCCCTTCCCTTGCCTTGCAGATGCAGACGGTACAGTAGGACTGATAGCCATCATCGTCGTCCCGTGAGTGCTCCTGGCTGGCCTCAGTGAGGTCGGTCGGGGACACCTGGACAAAAATGGGAATGACTCCTAGGTCATTCTCTTCTTTAAGCTTTGTCTGATGGAGATTCACTCCTGCCTGGAATATCTTAGCAGCTGGGGGCTGCCCTCCCCTCCCCACTTTGATCTCCACTTGCAGAGGCAATAAAGGCAGTGTTGTTTCTTATTCATGCATTCTTTGTTACTTCATCACACAAATGGGGGTATAACTGCCACGGTAGCCCAGGAGGGGTGGGGAAGGAGGGAAGCAACGGGTGGCGTTGTTGCAGGGGCACCCCCTAGAATGGCATGCAGCTCATCATTTCTGCGAGATGTCTGCGGCTCTGACTCAGAGTGGCCATTTGCCTCTCTGGTTCTTTAGTAGGCTTGCCTCATATTCTAGGCAGGACTGACTCTCCATTAGATGAAACTTAAAGAAGAGAATGACCTGGGGAGTCATTCCCATTTTTGTCCATGCACCCTCAACCGACCTCACCAAGGCTGGCCAGGAGCATTCACGACAACAGCAGATGGTACAGTATAACTGGTAACCGTCATTGTCAACTTGCAAAGCAGAAGAGGGTACAGTAGGGCTGGTAACCATCTTTGCTAACTTGCAACATGCAAGGGGATGTTGCTGTGTAGCACTGCAGTACCGTGGTCCGTTAGCAATATCCACTAGACATACGGTGACAGTGAAAAAAGGCTGAACAGTCTCCATGGTTGCCGTGCTATGGCGTCTGCCAGGGCAATCCAGGGAAAAGGGCGCGAAACGATTGTCTGCCATTGCTTTCACGGAGGGAGGATTGAGTGACGACATTTACGCAGAATCACCCGTGACACTGTTTTTGCCCTATCATGCATTGAGATCTCAACCCAGAATTCCAGTGGGCGGGGGAGACTGCAGGAACTATGGGATAGCTACCCACAGTGCAACACTCCGGAAATAGACGCTAGCCTCAGTACATGGACACACATCGCTGAATTAATGTGCTTAGCGTGGCCGAGTGCACTCGACTTTATACAATCTGTTTCCAAAAACCAGTTTCTGTAAAATCGGAATAATCCCGTAGTGCAGACATACCCTTAGATGCTATTGTGATGGGGGACATATAAGCACCTAGACAGATGGACAGACAGACAGATACACAGATAGACTTCAGAAAGTGGAAAAGTTGGATACAGGTATAACCATATCATCCCATTTTTGACACCACGCCCATTTCTGTTCATAGATTTATTCAAGAACAAGTAAGTTTTAAAGGCTTACAAGTCATTACTTGAGCATTAGGTTGCAACAGATTTTTCACGTGCTATCTGGTTTGCTTTGTGGGGACAATTAAAATAAAAGGCTGACGTACAGAGATGTATGTGGGGAATAGGTAAGGCAAATGTTCATTTACATTTTCTGCAGTTTTCTTGAATGAAATATGGTACCATAGCTTGACAAAGGAACATCCAATTGACCTCAAGCTTTCTAAAGAAAAATTCTCCTCTGGCATAAGACTAAGCATGCCAAAATTTCATATGATAGATAGATAGATAGATAGATAGATAGATAGATAGATAGAGGGGGTGTCTGGGAACAGATAGATAGATAGATAGATGGGGGGTGTCTGGGGATGGATAGATAGATAGATAGAGGGGGTGTCTGGGGATGGATAGATAGATAGATAGAGGGGGTGTCTGGGGATGGATAGATTGATAGATAGAAACTCTGAGTTTAGAATGAGAACTTCTTGACAATCTTATCTATGGAATCTCTGCCCTGGCCCCATAGTTGTCATTATATCACAAAGGAGTTGTTATGATAACTGCTCAATAACCTTGCACAGACAAATGAAACATGAAGATAAATCCTGCAACACTTTCTTGACAAGTATTTTAAGCAAGTTAATACTCTCTTGGGGCAGCCTTAATGTATGATTCCTCCTCCTTTAGTCTCCTTTAATAGATTTGCGTATTTATGAGTAGTGGAGACAAAGCTTTTGCATGTACGATATGCAGATGAACTTATACTAGCTCCAAATATGCACGTGCTTTACCCTGCCATTCCCTGTCCTTTCGGTCTTGCTCTTCTGACCCCTTTCCAAAATGTCGATCTGGATGTCCTGCTACAAACTCAACGTGGCAACAACTGAATGCCCCATTTTACTCCTAACCCCCTCTCCTTTACCGCTTTTCCATTAGTCAGTGATTCCACTCCCCTTCCTGTTCCACAGATCCACGACCTATGTATCATTTTCATCTTCTCTTTCCTCTTCCTCACATTGCTGTTATTGCTGAATCTCGCCAATTATTCCTCTACATCTCCAGCATCTGCCCATTCTCAGTGCTAAGCTCCTGGTGCAAGTTCTGATCACTTCTTACCCTGATTAGTGCAACCTCCTCCTTTCCAATCTCCGTACTTCTTGCCTCACTCATCTAATATAAAATGCAGCCAGGAAAATCCTCTTCCCTGCCCACTGCTATGACCGCCTCCGTCTGCTTTGCACATCCTTTGTTCTCACCTTACCCACCCAGATACAACTGGAATTTAGGAGCAGAGAAGCTAGGTCAACCCAGATGATCTCAGCCACCTGGGAGGAGAAGTGGCTCATGTGTCTCAGGAATACATTATGTTTAATAACGAAGAGAGAAGAGAATTATAGAAAACTTGCTGTATGAGCAGATTTGTATCTAAATGGAATCTTACTAAAAATGTGCCATGACATGCCATTGACCTTTTAATGCAGTTGTTTAAAAATTCACAAGTCCTTTGGAAATTATATTATGATTCCCCTACCCAGCCACCTGTTCTTTTTGTCAGGGGAGAGAGTAAAGGCCAGCCACACAAGCAGCCCCTGGGCTCAGGACACTTGAGGGGTTGATGTTTAGTTGTTACCAATGGGACCAACTGACTAGAAAAGCCATAGCAAGTAGACAAAAACCATGTCTCCAGCCCATCTACATGCCAGCCAGTTCCACACGGGAGATGTATGGTGCATCCTTTAAAGGTGTGTGACAGATGGCTTTCCACACCCTGGTGCAATTAGAGAACTCTAGGAAGTAGCCTGCCTTTCTCATGCTTCCTAATGTTGCCTCTAGTATGATGAAGCACTGCACTCCAATATAAGTGTCACAATCTAGTCTTAACTGTGTAGTGGGGCCCAGAGCGCTGGCTGCATGGCGAGCTGAGGCTGCGGGGGTGGGGGGACAGTAGGGAAGGGGCCGGGGGCTAGCCTCCCCGGCTGGGAGCTCAAGGGCTGGGCAGGATGGACCCACAGGCTGTAGTTTGCCCAACTCTGCTCTAAAAGAAGAAATTAATCCGTGCAGGTGTTTCAGGAGAATCTATTAAATACACATAAGTAGGATGAAAGGCAAAGGCCATGTTGTAACTAGAGCATGAGATGGGGCAGCAGACTACCTGGTTGCTCATCTGATATGTGACAGTGGTTTGTGGTCTGACCGTAACCCAACATTTTCAAAACGGCCTACTAATTTGCAGTTCCTCAGTATTTTTCAGTTCCTGTCTTAATACATCTACAACTTGATTTTCAAAGATTCTGAGCACCCACCATGCCAAATGAAGTTAATGAATGGTGCGGGTGCTCAGCATTTAAAAAAAAACTTTCAGACTGTTATAAACATTTTAAGTTTGACTGCTGTGGTAATTAATTAGAACAGCACACTAGCTAATTGTCCCTACTGCACACTCAGACCATAATACTGAAGCAAAATATTCATATTCCACTGCCATTCCTCCAAAAATGTTCTTCAGTGTATTTCCTTGTTATTCAAGGCTGTGTCTCCATTTTATTTTGTCCTCCAAATCCCCATTTATTCACTTTCAAATGTTGGTGGATATTCACTAAAATAGGGTATTTTGTTTTCCTTCCCACCCTTAAAACCTGTTGTGCAGTTAAATGAGCAGTCAAGTAGTGCACGTAGTCAGCCTATGGAACCTCATGATCTTGTCATCTCTACCCCAGATTTGCAATCACTTGTTGCAACTTGATTTAAATCAGATTGCAGGCACTCTGGGGGCAGGGACAATGTTAATTTGTGTGTGTTGAGCAGCCAGGACAATGGAGCTTGACTCTTGTCATCTTTACCCACCTTTCCAACTGTAAAATACATATATAATTTGTATAGCTGCTTTCCTTTTCCCTCTAAACCAGGCTGTTGGTTTTTTTTTACCTGCATGGTCTTTTTATTTGATTGGTTTTTTTGAGCATCTAGCAATCTGCTTTTTCATAATTTGCAAGAATCAATGACATTTTATTTTCTGATTAAATTCTCCCTCCCAGTTGATTTGGTTCATAACAGTTTTTTGGCTTTTTGAAGTCTTTTCATTGAATAATTATTGTCGGACGCCCCTCCTCCACCCCCACCTCCCCCCCAACACCACCACCCCCCACCTCTAGTTTCCCACAACTGGACAAATTAAATAGTATCAAATAATTTTTAAGAACGTTGAAAGAAGTCCATCGATACTACTGTGAACGTTATTTTTCGAAAAACATACTAAAAAATCGAATTGCCCAAGCCAGGCTCGGGCCACTGGGGGAGAGGTGTGCCTGAAGGGGCCCGCCGCTGGCACGCCGCTCGAGCATTGCTCTGCCGACACACGGCAGACATAACCCACCACCTCCCGCTGAGGCACACTAACCCCCGAGGAGACAAGCTACCCTTCCGGAATAGCTGCGAGAAATCCGAAGTTCTTCGATTAACACACGAGGACTACAACTCCAGCAAAGCTTCGCGGGGAAAGCAGGCATCGCTCCCCAAGCATGCCTTGCGAGGGCTAAAGGTCGAGAGCGGCTGTCAAACGGCTCACCTCACCGGTGAAGGTAGACTACAAAAGTCCCAGCAGCACCTTGCGGGCCATGTGGGCGTCGGCCTTCCGGATGTCTGATGATGGGCTTGGCCGTCGCGCGACCGCGCCGCGTCCGTGGGTGCAGTTGAGCGTGGGTGAGGAGAGGCGGCGAGCCGGCGGGTCTGTGGCGGTCGGTGCGTCCGGCGGCGGGGGCTCAGGGGAGTCGGCGGGAAGCGGGCTCGGGCGACGGAGAGGAGGGGACTTAGGCCGGGGAGCGTCTGCGTCCGCCACACTGCTGCAATATGTGGAAAGTCCGGAGCGGTGGCAAAGCGTGAGTAATTATGGGGTTCCGGGGTCCGGGCTCTGCGGCCGCGCGCATTAGCCCCAGTAGGCGGTCCCTGCGTGCACTCCAAGCGACTGCAACATGGCCGCTGCCCCGCCCCCGTTTAGCTGGCGGGCGCCCCCTCCTCTCCCCGGTGCCAAGCAACATTCTCTCCGTGCTGCCTCACGCCCACTTAGCGACTCCCCCTTATGGCTCTGACCCCTTACTCCCGTGACTTCCTCTGTCTACCTCAAG
>NC_133775.1:108857683-108862363 GCF_003597395.2 Chelonoidis abingdonii | reverse complement strand
CCCCCCCCGTGCGTCCCGTCATGGCTGCTGCCCTCCTCGCACCCTCATCTCCCCCCCACCCCCGTGTGACCCATCATGGCTGCGACCCTCCTCACAGCCTCATCTGCCTCCCCACATATGTCCTGTCATGGCTGCTGCCCCCTCACAGCCTCATCTGCCCTCTCTACTCCCCCCTCCATGTCCCATCATGGCTCTTGCCCCCCTTACAGCTCTCATCACGTGTACTGGAAGAAATCCTCAGAATACTTGCAAAGGTTCATCCCCTCTTCTCAAGTTTTCTGCCACACCCCGAACGCACATACTGCACCTTATCGCTATTGTGGATATAACTGATTCTCAACTGCTTGGCCAAAGGTGGAGTGGGTGGGGAAAAGGCAATCCAGGAAACAAAACACTCCTTTTGTGAGGACCTTATTTAAAAAAAAAAAAAAGCCAGATAGTTTAGGGCATATCTACACTACAAAATGAAGCTGGTTTAAGTTACATTGACACAAAACCAATTTAACTATTGTAGTGGCTGTACATGTCCACACTATGGTCCTTGTGTCGTGTCCTCACAGGGAGTCCTCGCAGTGATTTAACTGTCAGTATGGGGCAGTGTGGGATGGCTTCTGAAAGGCAGCAACAGTCAATGTAGGCAATGCAGTGTCTACACTGATGCTGTGTCAACCTGATTACATTGACCTAAGTGGTATGTCTCTTCTGGAGGTGGAATTATTAAGTCGATATAGTGGGTGAGTTACGTTGGTGGGAGCTACATTTTCGTGTAGATGCTGACAGGATTAGGTTGACATAAGCTGCCTTAGGGCAGCCTGACATGTAGACTCAGGTATTTGCATAGTTACATGCTGCACATGAGAAATTCTGTCACTAGCATGGCTGCCTTGGTTACTATCATCATGACCCTCACCTTTGTCTTGTTTTGAAGAATGTAGCATGACATGAGCTATCACTTAGTGTGTTTCTCTGCCATTCCTTATTTGTTGTGTTGGAGAAAAGGCTGAGAATTTCACCCAAAATGTGTCTGCATCAGAGAATGCAGTTTTTATTTAATGGTAAACTTGTTGCAACTTTGTATGATCTATCAGCTTCAGTACAGGAGTAACTGGATGAAAGTACAGTACAGGAGTAACTGTGCTATACAGGAGGTTAGACTATGTGATCTAATAGTCACTTCTGACCTTAAAATTAAAAATCTGCTTTCAAAACATGAGACTCTATTTGATTTAATCTTCAGTTACTCTAGTTTGTCTGAACAGTTTTTAAACCATCCTGCTTTAGAAACAGCCAGCTGAAGAGGAACAGCAGCTTCTTATTGACACTGATTAAGTATTCATTTTGCTTCTTGGTGTATCCTAACTCAGTACGCAACTGAGACTTTTCTAGGACAGGAAACAAAGCTGACATTTAAAAAATGCAGGGTGTCAGACTTTTCTGAGGAAGTTATTTACCTTTTCTCTGCTGAGCCTCCTTTTTATGATAGTAATTGACTCTTGTCAAAGGCGGACACTAGTTTTGATAGATAGAAAAAGTGGTATGTCAGGTTTTGTTGGCCTTCAGTTTCTAGTGTTCCTGTGCCAATCTTGAATTCCAGGTTTTAAAAGGACGTTGTCAGGGAATTCAGACACAGATTATTTTTTGTTTGCTTAGGTTTTGTTATAAACAAATATACATACACACTTACTTTACTTATCATTAATATACACTTTCTTTACGTTTAAAAATTGAAAGTTTCATTTAATTTTCAGTATTTCTTTTAAACTCCAACATTGCAATGTTGTGCCAAATGAATTTCAGAAAGTGAAACTTTTTCAACCTTAGTGAAATGCAGAAATAGTTCAAAAGGTGAAAAATAAATGATTTTAAAATACTTTTTGGTTTTAGTGATCTAATATTACCCATGTGAGGAAGCTTGTCTTTTGCAAATTACTTTAACTTGAAAGCATTGTTGTTGCAGTAGCATCCAAAACCCTCAGCCATGATCAAGGCTCCATTGTGCTAGGTGCTGTATAGAATAAGTCTTGTGTTTTACATCCATAGATCTTCAGGTACTTTACAAAGAAGGATAAGTATCATTATCCTCCTCTAGATGGGGAAGGAAGCTGAGATATTTAGTGAAAGAGCTGGGAATAGAACTCAGTCTCCTTATTCGTGTCTAGTGCCATATCCACTGGCTTCGACATTTATAGTAGCTTCTCCACTCTCTTTAATTATTAAAAATCAGTCATTCAAAAAACCCTCTTTCTACAGTATTGAATTTTAACAAGAGTGACGCTTTCTTCCTTTGAAGAGGGAGAATGGGATTTAAATAAGGAAGTGGCTTGAAATGTGTGGAAGTAACTTGAAAACACAGTTCTGGAAACTTTAATTTGAAAGCTTTTGCTTATTTTATCTCCTAGACCTTGGTTGTACATAAAGCTGATTTTGGCCTACTTACTGATCTATTATAATTTCTTACAAAAGGTTTGTGTTGGAAAAAGCTTGAGAGCAAAAAAAAGGCTTCTGTTCAATCATTTATTTCTATTCTTTGGGTTGTGATCCACACCACGATGACCTGTGTCCTTCACTTTGGGTTTTGCTGGCTTAGAGATCTCTTTGATCAGTCATATCAGATGTTAAATTGGAGAACCACTTCTAGGCTCTCAAGGCTCTCATTCTCTAAAAAAGACGTTGTGGAGTTAGTAATCATTTGTTTTTAAATTACTACTATTACTAATTTTTTTATTTTGTTATCGTTTACATCTGCGTGTGCTAGATGAATTCCAGAAGAGGTATAAAACATGCTCTCTGCCCAGAGAGTTTATAAGCTGAGACTAGACTGGGCATGACAAGACGTGACAGAATAGTTGTTTAGATTATGAAAAGTGTAAATAAAGATCCTAGTTTATAATTAACATTTTAAGGTGTTTACTTTGTATGCTTCCCTCAATTTAGACAGAAACTGAGTTGTCTAGTTTTACTTTTTGATTTACCTGCACTAGCATCACTTTGCAGTAGTACCTAGATGTCCAGAATGGGATCAACTTCCCATTGTGCGAGGCATGTTTATACATATAACAAAAACTTGGTCCTGTCGTCAGAGAACTTCCATTCCAAGGCATTGATCCTGCAGTTTATTAATGTGAGTAGACCCTTGTGTCCACACATAACCCCATTCACTTGGACCCATGCATGACAAATTGCTGATTGGGACCCAGGTGGTGGTGGTTGCAAACCAGACACTACAGAGGAATATTTAAATCCAAACAAAATTTTTCCTGATTCCTTCAGTTTCATGAAAATATTTTTATTTTAACTGAAGTTTTGTGAGATTTTTATGTTGAATAAAATTGTAATTTTTTATTTTAACTACCTGATCGTATCCCTTTTAAGTTTTGAGAAGACACTATGCCAGTTTCCACTGTGTGACCTGAGTATTTTTTGCTATTAATATAACCTTTTAGTAGTCTTCACACTTTTTTCTTGTTAAATTTATGGGTTTATTGAGTAGTTGTACGTGAATAATAATTTCATGCCATGTCTTTACTGGCCAGTTGAAAATAGTTTTGGACCTAAACCAAATGGATAATGTAGATTTGTTACTATATATGGAAGGGATTTTGTACCTTTTAATTTTATCCCTGCTGTCTCTAATTTAGCATATTTTTCACAGAGAGATGTTCGGAAGTAATTTAAAATATAGGCTACTAAATATCACAGTCTGTACAAGTATTCCTCAAATGTGTGGTATTAGTATGAGGAACTGTCTGTCTGCATAGCTTAATACTGCTTGCAGGCCTCTGACTTGAATTTTCTCATCTTTTTTGTAATTGCCATTTTTTAGTTATTAACTTATAAGTAAATTAACATTGGAACAGATTAAACCTTTGATTCTGTGAGTTTGTGTCATTTGGAAGTTAGTTTATTTTTTAAAAAACTAGGTGATATTTTAAACAAAACAATCAGCTCTTTGACTGCAGCCCTACTGCAATGAGCTGTCATCTTGTTCACTGTCCTACCACCAAACAGGGTTAATTCTGCTCAGTATTTAAATGGCAGAGCTCTCTTCTTCCTGCCCAAGAAAAATCTAGGATGTTGCATGATGTGATCTTGATGATTCAGGTGGCACCCTCCCCTCTGAGTCATTGCTGAACCAGTGTCCTGGCAGAATGTTATGGAGGGCTGTGCTGTCAGAAACTTAGGTCACGGTCTACTTCAGTAGTGCGTTGCTAGTATAGCTGTGTTGTTATACTGTTCAAGTCTAGTGTAGAGGCAACTGATACCAGCAAATCAGTGCTTTTGTTGGCCTTGTTTATTTAAGCCCAGCCCCTACAAGTAAAATCACATATGCCATCAAAAGCACAATTTTGTTCATATAATTGTCTACAGTAGGGGTTTTTGCCAGCATAGCTCTTTCAGTCAAGTCACACCTGATGACACCCATGACAGAAGTTTTGTAGTGGGAACATGGCCGTAGTCTCTTGGGTGAAACATACATTTTAGACCTTGATGTTGCATGTTTTAACTATGGGGACTGAAAACAAGGGTGATGTCGTGCTAGGAGTCTACTACAGGCCACCTAACCAGGTGGAAGAGATGGATGAGGCTTTTTTTAAACAACTAACAAAATCATCCAAAGCCCAAGATTTGGTGGTGATGGGAGACTTCAACTATCCGGATATATGTTGGGAAAATAACACC